>NC_042494.1:166259574-166260017 GCF_005508785.2 Acyrthosiphon pisum | reverse complement strand
ATTTAACTGGTGATTTTTAGATTCTGAGTGAAACGATGAATGTATTGATTTTACAATGATGTGTGTTTTTTTATTTTTTTTTTTATTTTTTTTTTTATTTTTTTTTTTATTTTTTTTGTGTCTGTGTACACGATAAGTAGTCGAAATAATGCTACGATTTTCAACTTCAGTATCTTGTTCGATCAGAAAGTGAATATCGTTGGTGCATTGGGGAGGTCAAAATTTAAATTTCCCAGTGGTTTCAAAAGCGCCGGAAAAAACAAAAGAAAAATTAAGGAAAAACGGGAATTTTTACGCAAATATGTTTTCGAGAAATCGATTTTGGGTTTTGGTGTAACTTTAAAACGAATGACCGTGGATGCATGAAATTTTGACTGAATGTTTACATTTCCATTTTTCTATACACGATAAAATTTTCAAATATTTTGACTTATTTTGAGCTC
>NC_042494.1:166258087-166259524 GCF_005508785.2 Acyrthosiphon pisum | reverse complement strand
TTAAGTTTAAATTAAGATATTTTATAATTTAGGGTATACAATTATTATTATTATTCTATTTTAAAATATTTGTTAATAATAAATTTTCATAAAATGTAGTAACTTAACTGTTTACTTTTTTACCTCATTGAACACTTTATTTGTCTTATAAAAGAATTGAAATATGAATAATTTTAATCTAATGTTCTTAAATATAGTTTTATGAGATTATAAACTATATATAATATTACATGTAGTATTCATGATACTATAAGAGCATTTTTACAAATTATTTATATTGCTAGATCAATAGTATTTTATTTTATGTCAATAGTTATTACTAATTAGATACTAATAATAAATTACTAACATTGTACAAACCATCTAAGCCCCCAAATGTATTCACCCCATTACCATAGACTTATTAGTGATATTATTATCTTTAGTAGGTACCTACCCAAAGTTGTAAAACTCAAAAACTACTATTTTAGATTCTGAGTGAAACGATGAATGTATTGATTTTACAATGATGTGTGTTTTTTTATTTTTTTTTTTTATTTTTTTTTTTATTTTTTTTGTGTCTGTGTACACGATAAGTAGTCGAAATAATGCTACGATTTTCAACTTCAGTATCTTGTTCGATCAGAAAGTGAATATCGTTGGTGCATTGGGGAGGTCAAAATTTAAATTTCCCAGTGGTTTTCAAAAGCGCCGGGAAAAACAAAAGAAAAATTAAGGAAAAACGGGAATTTTTACGCAAAATATGTTTTCGAGAAAATCGATTTTGGTTTTTGGTGTAACTTTAAAAAAAATGACCGTGGATGCATGAAATTTTGACTGAATGTTTACATTTCCATTTTCTATACACGATAAAATTTTCAAAATATTTTGACTTATTTTGAGCTCTTTACGGACATTGTCAGTTTTCATTTTTTTTTAGTTTTTTTTCTAAAAATATCAATAAAATTTTATTTGTTTATCAAAAAAGCTTGAAAATTTAATAGAAGGCTCCTAGTATATTGTTTCAAAGGCAGATGAAAAATATTAAAAATCGTTAGTCACAGTTTTTTTTTATAAGCATTTAAAGTTCAAAAAATGACAAAATATGGAAAAATCACGAAAATTTCCAAATTATTTCGAGTTAGAAATTCATAAAAATTTTTCTTTTTAAATCTAAGATATGAAAATGTAATACAAGATTCCTTATAAGATTATCTACCTTTATCAAACAAAAAATATCTATAAGAAAGTCAAATTAAATTTTTATGATCGTTTGAAATTCAAATTTTTACAACATTGGATATTCACTCGATTTCTCATGTAGCGATTTCCTTATTTTGTTGTAATTCAAAAACGAATAACTGCAGATACATGAAAATTTTACATAGAGAGTGTTTATATTAGCATTTCCTATACACCATACAATTTTGAAAATATTTTGACTCTTTTTGAGCTGTT
>NC_042494.1:166231971-166258037 GCF_005508785.2 Acyrthosiphon pisum | reverse complement strand
TTATTAATTACACAGTAACATAATGGAATAATATTATAATATTGATTATTGATTATATTATCGATGACTGATCACGTTATACACACAGTGTCGATGAAAATCTAGCGATTCGATCCCGCAGGAAAAGGAATAGAAGAAAATGTTAACCCGACAAAATTGTCTAGTTCCAAGAAATTTATGGTCATGAAAAACTTTTGTCTGTGAAACTTCGCTCTATCTCATCAAAGTTGTATCCATCCGATAGTAAAAGTTGTCCCGACACAGGACCCAAAACGGATTTCCATGATTCCCTCGACTATACTGTAGTAATAGCATTTTGAGTCTTTATGATGGCTGGACTCTGGGTAAAACTCGGGTCGTCCGAAACTGCTAAAAACGAACCATAGTATTTAACCTTAATTAATACGTCTATATTTAGAATATCACCAGTTATACACTTATATAACATAATGTTATAAAGTATATGACTATATGGTTATTTTTCTTGTTACTTGTTGCTTTAAAATCAAAATAGTTTCATTACAAGTTAACAAGGTATTATTTTCAGAAATTTTCAGAAGAAAATTAATAATGTTAATCCGTTTCTCATTTTATACTCTCAGAATTTATGTGAACAGTTATTTATTTGATAATGACAGTTGTAATTAGATTTAAAAGGTTATGGGAAAATGTTTCAATAACTAACTATAAAATTGGCTTCTTATGTCAAAAGTTCAACATGCGTTTCATGTTTTGACCATTTCAAAATTACTGTTTGTTCTGTACAGAATAGATTGAAAATATCGTAGGAAAAAAATATTTAAAATGTTTCCTCTATATTATAATATTAATGTCTGTTAGTTTCTAATATCATAAAACGCGTAGAGATTAAAATCGTAATCTAATAATGTTATGGTTACGGGTGTACCATGTATTTTTAATTATAATTCGATCAAAACTTGGTACCAATATAGGCACAATTTTAAGATTGAATCAAACTCGTTGTTAATTGTAATTGATTCTAAGAGATAAGTTAAGAAATATTTTATAAGGCACTTCAGTTGATAAAATTATGTAATAAATACTGATTGAAAACGTTTGCTCCTTAGGATATGATTTTAACAACCGAAAGCACGTCTCTGAAACCCAGTCACGTGTACATTATTATTTTGAGGATAGACGGCAAAAACTCGAATCAGTTTATATAATATTGCACCTCTTGTCGTCCAGGGATATTATTTGGGCGCGTCAGAAGTGAAAAGCAACAGCTATGCGAAAACTATCGTTATCCAGCACTGACGTTATAAAGAACACTGAAAACTCGACCCTTGAGGCGCTGTTTATTACATGATTTCTTTTCCAACACCTTTTGACCGTAATAGTCACACCGTGTCAAGTATAACTAGTATTTGATTTACGTGTGCAGACACTACGCTTAAGAGTCACCGTGAAATAAAAATACAATTTGACGAGAGAATCCAAAAAGGATAGACGAAATAAACGTCGAGACCAAAATATTTAATAAGTTTTAAAATATAACACGATCGATAAAAATAAATACAACATTGTACCAAACAACAATGTGAATTGACGTTTTCTGAAATAAAATTCAAATTTAGGTATAATCTCTGAGTGTTATCCAGACGATTAGCATTTTTGAAAACGATATATACACCCCTTACAATATATACTTACAAGGTCACTCAGCAATACGCCTTCATTACTCATTTATTTATCATAACGAGTTCAAAATATATTATTTATTAATACTTTTATTTATCTTTTCTAACTATTTACTGTAACTTCAATAATAATAGGTTGCCTTTAAGAGTGTACTTCTAACTGTCCCTATCTGTTTTGATACATATCTTATGGATTTTGTTTAAAAATGTTGTTAATATATTGTGTTATTTATCACACATTATAAGTACCTACTTACTCTTTCAACCCAAACATCGCTTAGAGAAGTTATCTAGATAACTAGAAGCTATATTCAAATATAATGTAAATTATTATGTCTTTTTGATAAAAAAAAAATATATACGACACGATTTGACAGCAATCATAATATTTTGACAATTCAGTTAATTATTTTTGTTTATTTAATTACAAATTGGTATTTATAAATTGTTTCATTTGAAAAACAATTTTCAATAATTTCCATAGCATAGTTATTACCTTTACATAAATTAAAGCAAATATTTCTAGTTTACCTCTATTTGGATTGTAATAATCAATTCTGGATTACTGGATTACTCTCATTTTAACAATATTCAAGTATACAAAAAAAACAGATAAATTATATTATATTATATTCAGATGAGTATATTAATAATGTTATGGTTATTATTTTAAAGCTAAACAACTCGACAAGCCTCAATTTAACGAACTAACAACATGTAAATGATGTACGATTTTACAAAATATGTTTATTAAAATAAATATGTGGTACGTAATTAACTGTATCCACGAAATATGTAGAACATAGTTAAAACATTTCACAAATAATATATAGGTTAACTACAATAAAAAAATTAGTTCAAGGTAGATAGGTAGTTATTATATTAGAAGTTGTATTAACAATAATTAATAATTATAAATTATTATTTTAAACATTCACTACAGAATTGCCCCGGGGAAAAATTGTGATTAATTAACTCTTTTTGGGTGTAATTCGCTCTGCATAGGCATGGAAGTAAAATCATATATTTTAATTTTTAGTCATTCCATGTGGCGTTGCCCGTGAGTTTCGCTTATGGTTATGCAAACAGTATATTATCAGGTAGGCAATCTACCTGCAGTAGATTCCGGACACAGCGAGATGGGACATAAAATATAGTCTATATATTAGTACAGCTTTGCAGTTGAAAAAAAAATTTGTATATATTTGCAGTCGAGTATACAGTGTACCTAAAATAGTATTGAAGTCATAGTTGATCATCCTGGATTTTTAGGGGTATTTAATATTTATATATTAATATGTTTTGGGGGGTAATTTTATCGTTTCAAATATCATTGGAGTATCATTGATGTACGCGTGATGCATGAGATTATTTTTATCGATAAAGTTCTCGGAACAGTTCTTATTGTTGACCTTCGGATAAAAAAGGATAGGTTGCAGGTAACTGGAAACTCTCGGGCCGCCGCGCCGTACCGTGCAGAACAATACGTATTGGCAGTGAATAATTATAATTGTTAATTACTCCACTAAAAGGCAACATTTTTGAAAATCCTTTCTTATTGCACGTTTAAAATATGAGAAGAACCTCTATTCCAAATTTAAGTTCGTACGTTGTGTAGTTTTTGAGTTACAGCCATGAGAGAGTCAGTGGTATGTGGATTTTATGTGTATAGATAATTATTCATTTTCAATTTTCTTCAACAGTATCTTATTTGATGGGAAAGTGAATCTAGTTGGTACATTCGGGAGCTCAAAATTTGAAATTTCTAATAGTTTTCAAAAGCGCCGTGAAAAACAAAAGAAAAATTAAGGAAAAACGGGAATTTTTACGCAAAATCTGTTTTCGAGAAAATTGATTTTGGTTTTTGGTGTAACTCTAAAACAAATGACCGTAGATACATGAAATTTTCACTGGTTGGTTATATTTCTATTTTCTATACACGATAAAATTTTCAAAATATTTTGATTTGTTTTGAACTATTTAGGGACATTTTCAATTTCCAATATTATTAGTTTTTTTTCTATGAATGTCAATAAAACTTTATTTGTTGAGTAAAAATGCTTGAAAATTTAATACAAGGCTCCTACTATATTTTTACGATGATATTTGAAAAATATTAAAAATCCTTAGTCGCAGTTTTTTTTTATTAGCATTTAAAGTTCAAAAATTTACAAAAATCACAAAAAATAGCAAATTATTTTGAGTTAAGAAATTCGTAAACATTTTTCTTTTTAAATCTAAGATTTGAAAATATAATACAAGATTCCTCATAATATTTTCTATCTTTATCAAAAAAAAATTTCTACAAGAAATCCAAATTAAATTTTTATGAGCGTTTGAAATTCATATTTAAACAACATTTGATATTCACTCGATTTCTCAAGTGACGATTTTCTTAATTTATTATAATTAAAAAACGAATGACTGTAGATATTTGAAAATTTCACTGAATTATGTTAATATTTTCATTTTTTATACACCATAAAATTTTCAAAATATTTTGACTCTTTTTGAGCTGTTTACGGACATTCTCAGTTTTCAATTTTTTTTTAGTTTTTTTTTCTATAAATATCAATAAAATTTTGTTTGTTGGGTAAAAAAGTGTGAAATTTTAATGCAAGGCTCCTGATATATTGTTACAATAACAGTTGACAAATATTAAAAATACATAGTAACATTTTTTTTTTATAAGCATTTAAAGTTCAAATGTTGACAAATGTTATCAAATTTAAAATTGAATAATTATTTTGTAGTTAAAAATTTATAAAATGTTCAACTTTTATATCTAAGGACTGAAAATTTAAAACAAGATTCCACGTAAGTAGTTAATTCTGTTACCAAAAAATCTAAAAAATACATGAGCACAGTTTATTTTTATACTCATTCTATAAGTTAAAATTTCGACGAAATTACATATTAAAAAACCTAGAATAACTATTTTAGTTATTTTGTTGTGATTGTATAATATTATTTGTGGGTACTTGAAACTTTTAAAGTATACTATTATATATCTATGATAGTACCACGGTTTGTTGTTGATGTATAACGCGTTATAAGTACCTAATGAATATTGTGATATGATTAATTTGGAATTTATTATAGGTACCTTCCTATTATACGTCAATTTTTTTTTTTAATACCATAGATAAGTATATAATATGTCTTATACCTAGACTGACATACCGTCTCCGCTCAGAATCGTTTTTCTTATACAATGATATTATATTATTGAATTCAAAATTAATACCATCCATTATACAGTAACACACTTGTAACTTACTGTACAGCAGAGCAACATCCACTTGCCCACCTTTTTTGTGTTAAATTAGTTAGAAGAGTTTATTGAAGAGATTTAATATCTTTTTTTTAAATAAGTAATAATTCTAATTTACTCAATATTAGTTAAACTACTGAATAGAAATAAATTAAATAATGAAAATCATGAAAATTAAATAATCACTGTCACAATTCCCAAGTAGCTAGGGAGTACTTAGGTAGATACTTATTTCACTAATTCAATATTGATGATTGATTAAGTGAATATAGCTTTCAACGCCATCTAATAACTGTTTTATAGTACTTCGTACTGATTTTATACTTCATACAATTTTGAGGGAATATTTTATTTATTTAATAATTTCTAAATAACACTAATTTACTCTATGATATAATTCAGTCAATTTTTTTCTTTTATTATAAAAATAAAATATTTTGAACACTGTAAAAATAATAATGGGTATAAAAAAAATTCAATTTATCGAGGTTTCTCTAGTTAGCTAGGTTCGATTTATCAAGACTTGACTATACTTTACTTATTTATATTGCTCAAGATAAATTCAAATAATACAAAAATCACTACAGATTTAATAAACAAAATCATCCTTTTTTTGTCAGGGAATCGATACATTTTGAAAAAGTATATTAACTGACTATTGGTTTTCTCTTATTTATAACACAACTCTTAATATCGCCAATATAGCTGTGGACGACTCATCTAAAGGAACTCTCTCAAAGCAGTTATTCTAAGTTTAATATTATTATGTTTAATTAGTCATTGTATAATAAAGATAGGTAATAATTCAGTTCAGATTTGTTTTGGTTGTTAGAATCGCATTGCAATTATTTAAGTTACATAATAAGTGAGTGATAACGTGATAGATAATAAAATGAAGATTAGAAATCTTATTGGAGCTCTTAAATATATCGATAACGTGTAGGTATTAAAAATGATATCAATAAATCCGTTTAGACGAAGTAATTCTATACGCTACATTTAGTTTATTGTAACCGTCAACCGATAATGCCAATGAAAAAAATTATGATGAAAGCATCTCAAATAAATCCATTTTAACTATAATATAATTTAGTTTTAAAACAAACGAAGAAAAAAACACACTAATCCCAACAAAACCAAGTACCTATATTATATGTTGTAATACGTGATCCTATTTTATTTTATTTCGACTAATTTTATTTTTTGGCGATAAATGAACTGTTATTAAGGCCATTTTATAATATCATTATATTGTTGATGCATTAATTTTGTTAATATACCTTATCCGTTTTGTGCATAATTATTCTATTCATCGGAAGAATTATACGAGTGTGTGCGTGTTTATTTGTCTCGCACGCGCTGTTGTTAGACAATACGAAAATGTCGTTTAATGCTAAATAATGTGCGGGTTCACGATGTTGGATCTAATCCACAGGGTTCCTATTGAATTTAACGGACCCAAGCCTAAATATGAATGAGCCCCACAATATACAACGGAATACTGATCAGGGCTCATGTTTTTCGCAGTATACCATAATATGCCCATATCAATATCCGCGTATGTGCAGTGTGCACCCCTCCAAACATTGCAGGATAAATGTATATATATATATATATTATAATATAGTCTCTCGGCACATTCCGATACAAAACGTTTTATCGTGTTTGCTTGATTGCCATTAGTAAACTGTAAACAGTGGAAATGAGAACTGTACCGGAGGCATCCCCAGAGGCAATATTTATAGTAATGACTCGTTTGTCCGAGTTAGGGATTTAAACGAATCCAACGGGGCCTGATGCGTTTATTAATTTTCACCGGTCCCCGTGTGTGTATTAATCATGTAAGTATTATGATTGTTCACTCTCTGTAGGTTATATTATAAGTGCGTGCGTACTATAATATTTGGTCCACGAACCATGCCGTAACCAGGTACCGTACGAAATGTGCGATGCATTACGACTCAAAACCCCGGATACACTTTGCTCCCGTCGAGTGTATTTTAATAATGATAAATTTGAACCGATTGTTTTACGACTGTGGCGTACCACTCAAATGGATATTAACCGGATATAGGTGCAGTAGGCTGATTTTGATAACAAATGCGCACAAGGAAGTATAATATGCCAAAACAAAACAACCAAGAGAATATCTACTATTTTTTTTTTTACTCGACGACTCGAATATCGAATAAAAAAATCAAGATTCCATAAAAAACAAATTATAAATAAATAAAAAAGATTTCATTATTGGGAGGCACAAGCGGCGTTATGTATTTAATTGAGTGAATGCTGTTGATATTAGTTGAATAAACAAAACGAATAAAATAAAAATATCTATCTAGTTACTGATGTATGACATAATACATTATTTAAACCACCACACCCTCCTCCCTCAACGTCAAATTTTGGGCCTCTATACTAAATGTGTTTGTGGGCCCTATACAATAGTTTCAATAAAATACAACCCATACGTGATACGAGTATCCAGTACACAAAAATAGTCCTTAAATAGACGGGCCCATGTATTCCAGGTGCAACAGCCCTCCCTCCATTGTAGGGGCCCTGGATACCACAATAATTTCACTTGATCTGAGAATGTTGTAATATAATATCTCAAAACTTAACTCAAAAGGCATTATGTTTCAACATATACAACTTGAATTATTATTACTGTGCTGTTACAACTTAAATAGGTATCTATAGAGGAAAAGTATAATTGGGCTTCTTACAAAAAAGATGATCTAATAACAATGTGTTTATTATTTACTTACTAAGTAGTATTATTAAATGTTAACATTATAAAAATGTTGTGTTTTACATGCCTACTTTAATCTTACATTAATTTTAATTGTACGTGTTATAATATGTTTTTGTGGATATCATAATATTTATCAATGTGCCTATTTTATTGTTAACATCAATGATAAGAATTTATAAGTCTCATTATAGAATTCTCAACTATAGTTAGAAGATGAAATGAAAACGGAATGTTATGTATTTTATGTAACATATTATTTATAACCTACTAAATCCTAAACTTTCTTTCTATTTACGACTTTTATATTTGAAGTATGAATCACGTTAGGTTATCATTATTAAAATAAACATTTTTATGTAATTAATACGTAAAACGGTCGAGTCATTAAAAATTATCGACAAAAAATAATTAAATATTTTTTAATTTGTTATAAGGCAATATTATAACAATCCGTACAATTTAAGCACAGCAATTTTAACTGAAATACAATTTAGAAAAGAAAAACTATATCGCCTAAAGTATATGAAAAAGTAGTTCCCTTTTGATAACACAAAATTTTAATTATTTGTATGAGTTTTTTTGTGAGCAATATCTGAAGAGAATTACAACACCGATTCAACTCATTTATGAGTGGATTATTGTGACTTTATAGATGTTTTGTTTTTTTTATAGAATGACCCAACACAAATACTCCAATACAATATTATTCAAGTATTTTAAATATTATGTTAACTAAAAATGCTGTGTTTTTAATATCTCAATCTTAACTTCAAAACAAATACATACCATTTTATCATACGCATTATAATGTTAGATTAGAATAATTTTTCATAAATGAATAAAGTGTCAATAATTGTAATTCAATACTTAAATATATTATTTGATCGCCACCACATCTTAAGATGTTGTAACCAAAATTATTTTCATATAAATGTGAGTAAAAGTAAGAAATCATTAATATTCAAGCAATAAATTAATGCAGTTATTATTATCTTTGAATTCCTCTTTTAAACTTTTAAATTTAATTTAAGTTAAATAAAGTTCATGGTTGATTTGATTATCACATTATTTTATCATCTCAAATATAATAAAAGTATTAAAAAAACCTAACTGTTAACACTGAGTATTTAGCAAGATTTTTGAAACGGGATGTTCCAAATGCATGGTATATTTTAAACAGTTTGGTACCGAAAAACTATTTTATCTATTTTGACAAAAATCTAATGTAAACGATGCATCCATAAGTTCTGGGTTATGATACCGCATTTGGACAGGTTGTATGAAAAACTATACATTTATCATCATATCACTGCAGTAACTTGCCAGTTTGCGCATGAATTCGGTTGAATTTTCGACGACAAACCAATGCTATTATCTATGTGAATCAAGAACGTACACAAACGTGTACCGGACAATACAAAATATGATATTATTCTTCTACATTGTGCGCTAACATTTTTGGTCAACCAAACAATAGTCGAACAAAATGTACAACCGTCTCTACAGCAATGGAAATAATGACGTTTTGGACATCCACAGTGTCGATAAAAGTGGTGTGTGTGTGCCAACCAATAACGTTCACGTGTCGACCAGGTCAGACACACTGGTCTCATCAATCACATAATGCGCATTTATATCACGCCGAACCATGTGATCAATTGTGGCACTTAAATGTATTTTTTCTTCCAAAAGCAATTCCATAATAATATGTAACGTTCTGGGGGAGAAAAAATTGTCTGGGAGACATGTGTGACATACGATATTATATTCTAGGTCACATGCAACTAACGATTGTTCGTAATTTATTTTAGCAAATCACGAAATATTATGATCGTCAAATACAACATGTACAACGCACTTATCATGTGATTTAATAATAAAATTGTAGCAAATAATTATAAATATTATTAGGTATACACGTTTATTTTTGTTAAGTTAACTATTCAAGCGAACAGTTATTTTGTTAAGACATTTTTAAAATAATAGCATCAAATAATATAAAAAAATATTCTCTTAAAATGAAAATCTTTTAAAATCATGATTTTAGACACTTAAATGGCTCACTTTGAATGTATTCAAGTCAAGTTGGTGATCCATAATATTGTATGAAAAGTGTTTAATAATTTTGAGATACCATTAATATAGTATTGTATGCTATTTTTTTAATATATTAAACTAATTAATTCTGTTTCTTGTTTTATATAATATATTATTAATATATTACTTCAAAATCGAATAACTTGTATTACAAAATGAATCCTATGAAATAACTCAAAATGAAGTATAATATAAATTTCCCTACCATTTTACAACATTTATTGATTATTTTCTTTAAAAATTACCATGAAGTGTTCTAAAAGATTACTCTTTGTTAAATTACTCTACGAAAATGGTGAAACACCTTAATTTACCTATTTATTGTATCACATAATAACGAGATTCTTGTATATAGTGAGGTTATTTCATTATGTACCCTAAACCAATTATAATACAATCGATAAACTTTAAAAGTTACATCGAAAACTGAGATTAGAAATCTGATTTGATCTTGTTGTTTGATATAATATTATAAAATACGACCTTAGGCTATTGATCTGTTTTAAAAACCATTGATTAACATTATATTTGGCACATGTTAATTAAATACAATTAATAAGTTTTTTTTAACTTAAATTAGTTAGTTAATCAGCTTCAGCTTATCAAGTTACTTTGTTACTTTAATTTTTATGGTTGAAATATTATGACTTTTTTGATTTTATTAACTTTTTATAAAAAGTTAAGAATATATTTATAAAATATTTCAATTATTGAATTATAAATATCCAAATTAAAATAAACAATAATAGTATATTCAAAATTATATCATATTGTGTGATTAATAAAATGAATTGTTTATTATTTATCTTATACACTACAACGCCATTGTCCTACATTTTTATTTTTTTTGTTTAACATTGTTACATACCATATGTAAATTTAATGTAAACTTTCATGAGCCAATAATCTTTGTGGTTGCGGCTTCAATAAAACAGAAAAAAAAACTTCAACACCCGTTTGGGAAATTGGAATGTTTACTTTTACATTTTATAACACAATAATTTAATATATATTATATTTTTATATAATATTGTGTATTGGACTAGATGATATACATTTAAATATTTAAATGACTAAATTACGCTAATAATTAAATTAATCATTAATACATTAATATTAACGAGCACATTGCCGGCGCATCGGTTATGCAATTTCACTACATTCGTGTGTAGTTGGACAAAGTACACATACTAGAGACACGAATATTGTAATATTATTAGATGCAAATGTAAATTATTCGAACATAACTGGTATAACCAAACCTATCAAACAAAATGTTCATATATAATCTGGACGAATAACCTAAAATTCCATTGAATAAAAATGAAACAGTTTATGGTTAAAATATTATAATCTGTGTATGCTGTGTAATGTAATTATATCAGGAAATTCATAATAATTAGGTATCTATTATATATATAACAAACTTATAATTTATTATTCCACTTAAAATCAAACTATGCATGCAATTCGATATTGTCTATGATCCACACTATCAACTAAAGCTGATCCCTTGATTGGATTTTTTTCCACAATCTTACTAATACAAAACTAAAAACACATCTTAACCACTCTTCTACAAAAGCATGTATCCTATAACTACTTATTAGACTGTTTGTATAACTTTATGAGATTCCGTCAAAGCTGTTATACATATGAACAATTCATAACATCTTTCAACCTATAATATGTCAGAAGTATTATATTTAATTTTATATTATACGATCTACCACGAACCATATATACGAGATGAAGATAAATTGCATATGCAGTTCACCAACCACATGGGTATACGATAATTATATTATTACATATAACATAATATGCCTTTTTGGTGGTACTATAACCATATTTTGTTTTTTTCATCATATTATATTAATACATTTTAATATTTGGACAGAATTATTATGTTAATACGTCATATTTATGATAATACCCAAATTTAAATTACTAGACAAAAATATTATTGATAAATTTGGTGATGTATTAGCTATACATTTATATCAGTGAATTATTAGTTTACAATCTTTGTACGATTCTAATTTTTATGAAACTCAGTTATGCTTTAGATTTACATAAAGAGACGGTGGTTTGAACGGATTTGATCGTGCAACTATTTTTAGTCAGTAATACTTACTCATTTTATGTTGCTAAAACTAATCTTATATTATTTTGAACATTATTATTTAAAAATATTTATGCTACATTATGATCAAACCACCAGTTTGAGATGACAAGTGAGATTCGTTGGAGTGGATTTTTATTTTTTAACCGTTATTTAAATATATTAAAATGTAACTTTTTAAAATAATATAATATAGTTTATTGATTCTTACAATTGTATTATAATTAAAAACTTGTTAATCGATATGTATTTGAAAGTTATAGTAGTATTTCAAATTGTATATATTATTCTCTAGTGGTTTTTTTTTAAGTTTTGGTTTCCTAAGACTACTGCTATATTCATGTATCTAGCGGAAAGATGTTTCACAATTATTGGCCCTTCAATACTTCATATGAAGTGGTTAAAATATGACACATTGATTTTTTGGGAAATCCAATTCGTATACAATTTTGGAAATTTACACGTTTTCTCGATATATATCCTATCATTGATATCGAGTTAAACTACTACACTTTATTATGTAATTACAAACTGAAGAAATTCTAAAGTAAATGAGCAACAAATACAGAGTGTAATTTAAATATCTGGAAATGTAATAAATTAATCATATAATAATGTTTGCTCTTCTTCTTCTTCTTCTAATGGCATTTCTACTCTCTAAGAGTTTTTGCCACCATTACTACACAATAATGTTTGCTCTAATCAATATTATTATTTTTATCATACAATATGATTAAATATTTATTTTTCTAATTGATAAGAATGAAGGTAAAAACATGGGTTAGTTGCATTTGTCTGCTCATTTTTTTACACCCTGCATAAAATTATATTGCAGAATATTTATTAAAATCCATTCAACTTATTCTTCCACAATACGTATTTTAATAATCACAGTTTTTAATATTGATAAAACTTAATTAAATTTACTGTAATAAATTATCCGCTCAAAACTTAATTTATTGTTTATGTGAACTAGTGTAATATATCGACGCCAAGAATGCTATGAAACATGTTATATAAATTTCAATTATTTAAGTCATTGGCCGTTATACAATTTCATAAAAAATTCTCCAAGTGTTGATCTTTATTGCTATAATATGGTGATGTCAATAGTGACCGTCAAAAAGCCGACTACGTGGTATTTTATAGTTTATTTTACATATTTTAGCCCGAGTGTGTAAAAAAAAAGACCGGACATTGGAGTAAAAAAAACTGCACGAAGGCTAAATAGTTATGTGCTTATGTATAAAGCACGTAGGTACGCCGTGCACGGAAAAATGTTTGAAATACCTGAATCGACCAATTTATTTTCCTCTCTGACGTTCCCCCCTCCAGCTCATGAAGCCGGAGCGACTACCTACGGTAAAATTATTAAAATTATGTTTTCTCCGTCTCCGACGCGCGTTACTCTACAGCAGTAATATAACATATAATATCATTACGCTACAACTGCGACTCGTGATTTTATTTTTACCGCCGCGTATAATATAATATCGGTAAGAATAAACTATACATTTTCGGATGCGTGTTATACGCGAACGAGTCGATTTACGGCTGTAAAAAAAAAAAAAACCATGCGAACCGGGACTACCACTTTCGTCGACACCACGCTGCCGCGATCGTAAAAAAAAGATGAAAAAAACGAGGTAGAAAAAAATAAATAAAATGGAAGAAAATTTAAAATTGCTACGCGAACGGAGTATAGACGCGTTACTCGCGCAACACGTTCGCGCTACGCGATATTTAGTCGCGCACATCGTTTTTTTTTTTATTATTATTATTATTATTTTTTTTTTATCACCTTTACACACACACACATATCGTAATAATATTCATGGAACCATGACAATTCGCCCGGAGGCGGCAACTGTCGTCGACGCACCACTACTATATACTTCACTGATTTGCATATAGTGCACCCGAAGCGCCTATAAAATTGTTCGAGTGATGATGGACGATAAACATATATATATACACATTATACATAGATAGTATACATCATGTACCTATAAAATATAAGATACAGTTGGTTGAGTTAATCAAGTGAGTGTTAGCGTGTGTCTGTGTATGTCTGTGGTGTGCGTGCGTACGCATTTCCACAGCAATATTTAACTACACTTAGACTGAGGAAAAATAAATAAATTCCCGAGTAGGTGTTTAATATTTTTCACGCGCATATACGCTTGTTTTGGTATCGAACGCGTTGCTGCAACTTACTATGGTAGTTTTATTGTGGCGTAAAATTGAAAAATTCTGCCTATAAACGTCTTACATTAGACTGTTTAATATGCTGATAAACTCTTATGAAACTGACAAAGTCGTGGCACGTATTAATGCTATATTGTAATACAATTATTTAACCATTTAAATGGTTATTTCTTAAATCCGTTTTGTTCTTGCAAATACATTATTCATAAAGGTATTAGCTGGTAGACCACATAATATAAGTAATGATTATATGTTAATACCTCTCAAGTAGTTAATGGTTAGGTTCATAATTATGTCAATGGGTATTACACGTATTTAACGTATTGTACCTATGTAAGATTAATTTTTATTTCTTCTTTCAGGTAAGTTCAATAAATTTGAAATAAGAATTTCGACGTGTTGAAATTAATTTGTAAGTACCTACTAAAATAATTTATTGCATTTAAATTAACTAATATAAAGTATTCACATAATAACGTAACATTTATGAAACCAACTTATTGTAATTCGATAGAATAATATACTATTAATTAATAATAGTAACAACTATCAGAATTTAGATGGCCTAATAAATCGTTAATCTAACATGACTTCAATGCGATTAATGACTTTATAGATTGTCATAATTTAAATAATTTAAAAACCATAATATTCTAATAGAACCAAATATATAAACAATGTATTATTGTTTTTCCGTGAATGGGAGAATATTTTCTCACGTTATTTCTGTGAGGATCAGCTTAAGTGATATTTTTTTTCTGTACATTTAATAAATAACCGTTTAATATTAGGTTCAAAACAAAGAGAGCTATCGATTGTTTTCACAATAATGGTTTCTTTTGCCTGTGGACACTTTCAAACAGAATGGTAACAATAATAGTCTAAGAGTTTCATATAGCGCCATTATAGATCAAAAATCGAGAACGGATTTTACTTCAAACATATTATTGTATTTCGATTTTTTATTTTCTTTGTACTTGTTTCTCATAAGCTCAAAAAAACTCAACATCTACGATTTTAATCCAGACATCTCTGAGACGTTTTTTAGACGTGGTGACTGACGATTGATTTAAAATTTAATATCCCAGCACTGTGTTGTATTATTTACCTGTGACCACAAGAAACACAATGATTTCAAAATACTCTGCATGTACAATTTTTTGGCTTTTTTTAATAATACATTTTAAATAGTTTTATTTAAAAAAAACTGATAAATAATAAATAAAAACAATATTTTGTTGTTGCTCATAATTGTAACGAGTATTCAATTATAATAAAAAATTGTGTAATACATAATATTTTATAGTATACCTATTAATAGTATTTTGGCGAAAATGGTAATAAACCAAATGATAGGCAGTCATCTCGCTTCACTTATTTCAGCATTGAATAGTGGTGTGTTGTGATATTAAATTTGAAAGAAATGATAAATCATCGCATTCGAATAACTGTTCTGAGCGGAATAGGATTAAAACCACTCAGCAATAACAGTTCTTCAAAAATTATCGACGGTTGTCGGAAGTTTTTTCTTACGCTTAGAAAAAGTTTTGAGAAATCCGAAAAATGAATTTGCAAATTACCATCTAGACACGATTTTCAGTCTATAAAAGACAAAGGTGCCGCATAAAACTTTTTGAGCACTTCTCTCAACAGGAAAAAGTATTTATAATAAAATATAATAAATAATAAAAACCATCAATTTCAACCAATTGTAACCCCGACTCACTCCGAGTGTAAAATATATCATTGCAATACTAACACATTCATCACTTCACTGAAACACTGAAGCAATATATTACAATTATTTTAAGTACCAAATTAAACATTGCGCATATTATTATGAATAATACATCTCTGTTTCTAATTTATTTACCAAAAGTGGAGCAATTCGTCCCAGGTACCAGCCATATTTTGCAGTAAACTCTGTAAGGTTACCGTTAAATACAATACCTTAAATCGAAGCAATTTACTTTTCTAATACAATAATGATTCTATTGCATTTTTATATATTGCCTAATGTCAGTTGAAAGGTGAATGTGCGTTATTCATGTTTTTATAGCGCGTCACGAAAGCACCAGCAATTTTCATTAGGAAAAAAGTCCCCGAATGACATTGAATTGTAATAACTTCATTTTCTCTCTCTTTTTTAATACATGTGGAAAAAACAGTATTTAATCTGTTCAGAACACGCAAACATAACCTACAGAAAATTATAGTGTTTTATGTTATTATTTCACCCATGATTGATTGCATTAATGACACCCGTATCACGTAATATACTATCCTTTTCGTCAAAACTTTTATAATTAACAATCAGTGTCATTGTCGTTGTTTGCGCCGTATTATTGTTTAGTTTTTCTCTCATTCTCTTTACCCGTATCTTTCTTTCTCTCTCTCTCCTTCTCGCTTTTTTATTTATTTTCCTCTTCTCTTCTCTTATTCTCTCTCACTCATTCCATCTCTCATTGTCTCTTCTTAGTTTCCCTGATCCCCAAACGTAAATAACACCTACCCACTTGAACTATTTACTCTCAAGTCAACAGGAACCTGTACAAAAACAAATTATCTCTGCCTTACACTCTCCATCTCACTTTATTGAAGTATTTCTCTTTTGTGGCTGTCTCTACGCGATGTAGAGTACTAAAACAACACAAAGCGATGATTAAACTCTATGTCTATCCTCTCAAGCACGAAATTCGTACATTTTTTGACATAAGAGCAAAAAGGAAGTGTATAAAATCCCCCAGTGGGTTTTTTCACATCACCGAATTTTTCCCACCCAAAGATGAGTTTCCAAACAAAATCGGTTCCGTATTTTGGAACTATGCGTTTTTGCGAGGAAAAACCTTATTCCGATTACATTGTTGTACAACAACTATCACCACCGCCGTTCTTCTACTCGTTTGTATATTATTTTTTTCATTTTTTTCCAAACCCCTTTTAACGCGTATAATAATATATCAAATATAACTAGAGTTTTTCGGCGTCAGAGCGCATTAGTTTGAAAGCTCCGGGGACCAACGAAGATACAATATTGTTTGGTGTGTTTTGTATAAAATTTTTTTTTCATATTTTATACTTATTCTTCCTCCATGGTGAAAAAAGACAGACGTTTTAGTTTTCAGATTTCAAGTATATTTATTTCGGGCCGTTCCAATTTAACGCCGGCGACTTGCACGTTTACACGCTTAAGACTGAATAAGGTTTTATTTTTTAAAGTCGGAAAGGGTATGTGAAAAGGTGGCACATAAATCAAACGGTCTGAGAGCTACCGAATTCTTCTCCACCTAGACAAGCAAAGAAGCTTCCCCTCTATTTATCAACGTTTCATAAACTGACTTTTCAGACAATATATATAAGAACAAAACCTCTCTGCTACGTGCTGGGCTCGATATCCTATTGGTTTTCACCGCATAAATAACCACCCAAATATTTATTTAGTTATTCTTACTATTTGTTTATTATTCATTCACTATAAAAAACACACACACACACGTGTGCTAAACCATTACTTCAATACAAAATTACTAAAAATATTGGTAACCAAATATTATATACCAATTTTTATTTGATTTAACATGATTATAATAATATATGATTTAAAAATTGTATTAAATTTATAGAAATTAAAAATAATATAAAAGCGAAATAAACTAAACCTACTATCTTGATAATATAACGTTATTTTGAATATTTAAAGATATTCATAATTTAACTTTTAATTATGATATAATTGAAAATGCATTTTATGAATTCATTATTTGCTTAAGTGATATTTTTATAATATTAGTAGTTCCCTGAGACACTTGCCCTGGGTGTTTAAGTTTTGAGGGACGCTGGAAATAAGAACACGTTTCTTACATTTAATTATTATTTGGACAGCGAGAATATGAAATAAGGGTATGAAGTGGGGTAAGAATAATACTGCTTCTAGCACCGAGTGCATAAAATATACATTTATAGAAAAAAAAAACACATCGTTGAATATAAATAAACGTATTGACATTAATGTGACAATAATAAAATACATGGTAAGTGATAATAAAATAGATTCAACTTGGAGTATAAGTTAGGAATTTTATAGGGATTGTTTTTTTTTTTCAATAATATCTTAGTTTTGTTTGGTTTTAAATTATAAGTTCACAACAAAATGGTTAGTGGAATTAAATTAACCAATAATAAATTAATAGTATTTGAAAAGAAATCAAAATTTAAAGCATTATACTGTACCTACAGTGTCGTTGTAGTGCAACACTGATACACAAACGTTGGCCTTTACTATTAAGCAATGTTAGCTATAAGTCATCGTGATTTATTATGCACTTGCGTGCTATTATCTTGTTTGTACAAGCCCGGACGCATTGAATAAAAATGACTAAAAACTATTGACTCGTGTTGTTTATAGAACGATACATATAGTAGGTGTATATGGATGGGATTCGATAAAAAGTGCTCGACAAGATAACGATTGACATTGGTTTCGGTGTAGATATCTTATAAATGGCAGTTCGCTGTTTAGCTATGCAAAATAGGAGGACACATTTAGGATGTAAAAAAAAGAATATTCGTTCAGCACGTATACTATACCTAGTTTATCAACAAGGAAAGTTCAATAAAACATACTAAATGTCTACTGCAGAGCATTGGAAGAACTTGGCACTCGTGTATGCTCATGTTAAATCTGAAAGATTTTAATTGTGCAATATTCCGACAACGTTTTAAATCCTATTTTATTATCATTGTTATAGTTCAAATGGAGAGCAGAAAAATAACGTCATGTATCATCCTATTATAAACTATTTATTTAACCTACTATAAACTATTTATTTAACCAACTATAAACTAATTGCTACTGTTATTGAAAGTCTTAAGATTAAGTCTAAAATCATGACGAGTAGTGGAAAATATTGCAATCGGACGCGTATTACAGATATTTAAATTACTTGCAGTAATAATATTCGGCAATTGTTTGTAGTGTTTGTACGTTGAAATACGATATTTAGTTAACGATTATATAGTACTTATTTATTGTTAATTTATTAACGAAAATTGTATTCGAATTATTATTTTCTATTTTTAAAATAATCAATTTAAGGAAAAAAAGAATTATAATGATTGTTCATCATATTATTATACTCATACACTAAAATATCGTTACCTATTTAAAAATATAATTTCATTATATTTAATGTGGGTTATCTAATTAATTTTCATATAAATAAGGAAATTGTATAGTATTTGATTGCTTTTACTACCTACCTATATAAGACGCGTTGGCGCCTAGCAATATAGTTTCAAAGTTTGTAACCTTTAAGTTATTATGACGGTACTTCGAGAAGCATTGACTTATTCTTGTTTGACTTTTCCTCAAAGTTGACCAGTTTGTTTTCCTAATCAAATCACTCTATCACAAGATTGAACCATAATAATTGTATGGGAATTCAGAATTAAAAATTATCTTATTAAAAACATTAAACAACATGTTATATGTTTTAGTCTGTTATTCATTTTTCCTATCATGCTGAAATCAGATAAAATATGAACTTCGTAACTTTGTTCTTTGAGAAATTCTTAAATAATTTAATAAAATATTCTTAAAATCACCCACACATTTTTCAAGACTAAGGATATGACACTTATTTTAGATTATTCATATGAGAATTATGTTTGAAAACATCTTTCATAATATAGTGTTTGTCTTCTCGAAATTATGCTACCTGAGAATATGTTCATAAAAAAAATATGCACATTATCTAAATAATATACATGGTTTTCGTGAAACACTTACATTTTATAAATGGTTTTATAATATGCGTTTTGCTTCATATTTTCAAATATTGTTTGTTACATTATTTTAAATTAAAATTATATAAAGCGGAACAGTATATAACGGAAATACATAACAGTTAACGTCATGCTATTATATAATTTAATTTTGATGTGCGACGTTCTTTACAAATATCCTCTTATAAGTTAGCGATTAATCAAGGATTTCTCGAAATATTATGTTTACTGACTTAATGTTTTCTTATTAAAGTATTTCATGACAACTCTAAATGTATTAATTGTCCACTTCAATACAGAGTTCACGTCATCATTAATACAGATAAAACCAATAACAATATTTTATTATAAGACTATAAAGTTACAAAATATGATATTATTAAGGCGGTATTTGTTTGATTTATATTTTATAATATTTGATACCAATCAAAAATCGAAATAAAATCCAAGATAATGAAAAATAATGAAATGTAATATAGAAAAATAATAGTATATACATGACACAGTTTCATGGAAAAAAAAATACGAATTGCCACAGACAATAATTATTTTAAACGCATAATATTCTCATTGTAGAAACTACACTTACATACCAGAGACTTGATATTAATTTATATTTTATATCATTATATAAAATATGTTAACTGTGTGGTTTATTAATTAATATTATGAATAATTTTACAAAATACAGCAACAACACACAATGAAACACATAATTAATAATTGCATAAACTTTGATTCAGTAAATACTGATAATAATAAATGTTGATTTGATTAGTGCTAACTTATAACTATTTAATTTTACCGTATAGTGTTCAATAAAGTTAATTGTATTATGAAGGAAAGGAAAATATCTAGATATACCAAAGTTCTGCAATATAAGACTCATAAACTTTATGCACTTGAAAATAATTGAGCTTTTCGAAAAACACTGAATTCGGGAAAAAAATATTATGTTCTTTAATTTTATAATTTCATTTTCAAAATACAATATTGAATATTATAATATAGCACACAATTAATTTCGTTTACCTAATATTTGATATATTTGTTATCTATTTAAAATAAGTAATAACTATACTGTAAAAAATATTTCAATTATTTTATTTAATTGTATTGATTTATTATATGAGTATATTTAGGTGGGTAAGTACTAAGTACACATAATGATGAATAATTATGTTCTAAAATCTGGATGATTATTTTGACAAAAGTATAACGGTAATAGTAAATATTTTTGAAAATACTGATTGTTCAGCAAGCAGAACATTTTTCTGAGCCTTGATGACATTTTTTAAGTTCAATTAAAAATTAACAACATAATTAAAATAATATTCTGGTTTGTAACATAAAAAATTAAATTAAAATATCATTAAAAACTTAAAAACCATATCCATATAAAATAGTAAAAAAATTGTTTTGATATGAATGAATATTACTGCAGTATTAAAAATATTTTCAAAAGCGTTAACACTTTTCGAGATAATGAATGTTTGATGTTAAAATAATCACCATATTAAATTTTTGTTATGTTTTACATTCTGTAAAGAATATAATACCTAATAATATAATTAATATTAACCATACTAATGTGTATTATATTTAAGATAAATATTTTAGTTTATTTAGGACAAAATGGATAGCGTTGACACGAACTAATTTTGTATAAAACTGTGTGGTGTTAATAACTCCTATTGGTTACATAATATACCTAATCCAGATAATTGTTAAATTATAATAAGTTTCCTTATTTTTATTTTTAAAATAATAATTAAATAACATAAAATAAATAAAGTGTATTGCAAGATACATATAGTAATTTCACAATAATGTATTTATATATTATATTTTAGATTCTCAGCGGAACGATAAAGTAAAAAGTTCTCAGTAGATTTGAAAAGTGTCGGGAAGAATAAAAATATGGAAAAACGGGAATTTTATTATATGAACCTATTTACACTGCTCTACCGTGATAAAGTGGTATTGGCTACTGTTAATATAATAATAATATAATATAAATATAAATATATTTACACCATTATAATAATAAAATATTAGTAAATAGTATCATAACAAAGACAATATTTTCGGAAAACATTAAATCGACCCCTAAAGCGTAGTTTTTGCTGATATTAAAATAAATTACTTTAATAGCAATATCAAAAAATATACATATCATGAAATATTATTATACTCGATAGTTGATGAAGGGCGACAGACCGTCTCCGATCAGAATCGTTTTTCGTAGGTATACAATGGTATAATATATAATTTGAATTCAAATTTAACTTATCCATTATAGTGACCCACTGGACACCTATAACTGTACAGAATCAGAGAGTTACCTACCCACTCTCTCACATTTTTACACGTTTTGCTGTTTAAAATATACGAAAATATTGCACAAAATAATTAGAACACTTCAATACTTTGCTATTAGATATTTCATCTGTCCGTATAAAGGATATGTGATTCTATTTAACTGTAACAGACATATTATTATTATACAAACAGTGTTGGTATATTATATGCACAATGTTTTTTAGGGTTCCGTACGGTAAAACGGGACCCTATTACTAAGGCTCCGCTGTCCGTCCGTCTGTCACCAGGCTGTATCTCATGAACCATGAAAGTTAGAAAGTTGACATTTTCACAGATTATGTATTTCTATTGCCGCTATAACAACAATTACTAAAAATCCTAGAATATATAATATAAGCAGTGTTGCCAACATGTTTATAGCTGATGCATTGCAGTATTACACTGTCGATAGTAATTAAATAATTATCATGGAACCCTTCGTGCGCGAGTCCGACTCGCACTTGGCCGGTTTTTTCTTTCTCGTATTCAATTCACAGTTTTAGTTTTCAAGTCGACCACAAAAAAATATATTTTATCACCTACAATGTAAATAGCGTGCCTTGTTTTCTTGCGGTTGTAAACGGTTCACGAGAATATGAAGAAAAACCACATTTATATTATAGCGCACTAGTTATATTTAAGACCCCTATCCATGGTAATTATTTAATTAAATATCGACAGTGTAATACTGCAATGCATTTATTACTTTTTCGTACATATATTTTAATAATATATTGTTTAAGATTCGAATCAACTTAGGACAAACTCGTCCATTTGAAGTATAATATTATAAATTAATTGTTAAAATTATTTAATAGATTTGTAATTACTATTATTATGATTATCATTAAAAAAACCGGCCAAGTGCGAGTCGGACTCGCGCACAAAGGGTTCCGTACCATCATCAGCTATAAACATGTTGGCAACACTAGCTTATATTATATATTCTAGGATTTTTAGTATTTGTAGTTATAGCGGCAGCAGAAATACATAATCTGTGAAAATTTCAACTTTCTAACTTTCATGGTTCATGAGATACAGCCTGGTGACAGACGGACGGACAGACAGCGGAGCCTTAGTAATAGGGTCCCGTTTTACCGTACGGAACCCTAAAAATCATATATTAAAACATTTTGTTCATTAATTGTATTCATCCATTAAAATGTATAGGTTTTAATGTTATCCCTACGATTTTACCATTCCAAAATATGTCTGTCATTTATAAAAAAAATACATTGAACGTCCATTTAGGTTTGTAAATTATAATATATTATGTAAACTAATATACCTAATATTGTCATTAGAGGAACATACTAGAGAAACATACTAGATGCAGTTGACCATTAACAATATGTTTCTCATAACTATTAATAGTTTCAACCGGAGACTATAAAATATATGTATAGCAATATAACACCACTAAAATAATACATTGTTCTATTGTTTGAGTCTTCAAAAGATAGTGATAAAATATATACCAAATTATATGTTAACTGTAAAGTAAAATACGATTGCTATAAAAGTTAACAGAATGTATGATTTGTATGAAATTGTTTTTATTTATTATTTTTTTGAAGACGAATATGAGTGTGACCTATTTTTTTTTACTGTTATTATTATTATTATTATTATTATACACCCGTAGGTACTGTATACTAGAATACCGCAGTATCGAAGCGAATAACTTCCGGCTTGACATTTACCATAATTCGTATATGAAAAATGTCAGCCGTTTCGAAATTTGTTTGTCAGGTGATACAAATATCTTGAGAAGATTTATACCCTAATATCACTATATACAATGAAACATGCATTACCTGGATGTAAAAAATATATAAAACGTTCAAAATGTGACGTATGTGAAATCATGTATAGGTGTATGATAAAAAAAAAATTGGCAGCCAACTTATCATTTTTTAACTATCCTAAATCCTATTAGAAAATTAATACATTAAAAACTATTGTCTGCAAAATTTGGTATTTAAAATTTAATTTAGTGAAGTTATTGTTAAAACAGTTTATTTGCTTGTGTGTTTAAAGAAGCGTTATTTGCCCGATTATCTTGAAAATTAAAATAATTGGTTTTATACGATTTCAAATGTATACAGGGTGATGTTTTAAACATGCTCACCCCCATTTTTTCCTTTAATAATACATTTATTCAAATTCTGATATTTAGAACTTTTAAGAATACCAAAAGACCATATTTTCAAATCACTGATAGATTTTTTACTACTTAAACAGTGTCCTATAGCGATACAAACTTATATTTTTCAAATTATAACTCTACTCCTTTTTACCAACTGAAAATTATTTAAACTGTGATTTTTTTTGAAAATGTTGATGTATCTAAATCAAATAAATAGTTTCTGTGTTATTAAGATGTTTATACTTAGAATAATAATCCTTTAATATGGTTTTAAAAAAATGTAAACTAAAATAGTAATAGGTATTAGATGTAGTATTCAGTATACTCAGATCATTTTTACAAATTATTTATATTGATTGACTAATAATAAATAGTATAATTTTCAATAATCTACTTAACCCATTAACATATACATATTATCCTTAGTACACAAAGCTATATAACTCAAAATTTACTGGTTTGAATTTTAATTTAGGTTCGTTTATTTATGTACGTCTGTGATCGGCGTATTTTATATTTTATAATGTCTTCTAGCATTAAAAGTTTATTACTTAATATGAAATCTACAGTACCATATTATTTAATATATTTTTAATCGTATTGTTCAAAATAATATTTGATTATTTTATGATTTATAAATTCAACAAATTACGCAATGAAGCAAATCCAGTGTCTTAGTTCTAAAACAGCTATTACAATCTATTTATATAGGTAACACGTGTATGTAAATATCACATGTTAATTAAACAAATTACACATCTATAATTTAAGTTTCTTACAGTTTACTCATGACGTTCAGCATAATATAGTACACAAATTTAATTTAATAAGAATAAGTTATCTAAAAATACGGTTTTAAAATTACATTTTATTGTTATTATTTTTATTACCTATAAATACCTCTTTATTTTATTTTGTGTCATACAATTTACTAATTAATACACACAATTTATTATTTTATATAAATCAAACTAATTAAATTAGTTAAAAATAAATATAAGCAAACTGTTATTAGAAAACTACTAATAATTATTGTATATGTCCACGTTAAGTATTACGAATATCAGTTATAATTTTATAAAAATATAATATTTCATGAAATTTCAATAAATAGGTCCACATTGCTGTCTGAAATATAAAAATACATTAATATTTACTGATAATTAGATTTTGAACAGTCTCTTAAAAGGCCATTAATATTGCGTAATTACATTATCATTGCTGTTAGAGGTTTTATAGGTTTAATGAGAAACGTTTTGTAGAAAAAAATGTATCGACCGCGTCGGGTTCAACTTTGTATTCCTACCTAGTATGCAGTTTGCTGGAAATGTCATATTATTATAATGTATAATATCTACAACCAACGAGTTTCGTAAGGAAATATTCGTCTTCTACAATAACTCCCGAGAAAATACACGTGCGATTTCGGAAAATCAACTGGAATTGAATAAAATACATTAATAAAAATAATAGAGAAAATTTGATTTTCAGTTTAGATTTTTATCGATTCAATTTATTTTGAGACATTTAATCGATCATTATGTAACTGTTTGCTATCTCGATACACATTTTAGATTCTGAGTGGAACGATGAATGTATTGATTTTACAATGATGTGTGTTTTTTTTTATTTTTTTTTTTTTTTTTTTG
>NC_042494.1:166181510-166231921 GCF_005508785.2 Acyrthosiphon pisum | reverse complement strand
TTTACGCAAATCTGTTATTTGAGAAAATTGATTTTGGTTTTTGTGTGTAACTAATAACAAATGACTGTAAATACATGAAATTTTCACTGGTTGTTTATATTTTCATTTTCTATACATGATAAAATTTTCAAAATATTTTGATTTGTTTTGATCAGTTTACGGACAATTTCAGTTTCCAATTTAATTAGTTTTTATTTCTATGAATATCAATAAAACTTTATTTGTTGAGTAAAAATACTTGAAAATTTGATACAAGACTCCTACTATATTGTTACAAAGAGATTTAAAAAATATTAAAAATCCTTAGTCACAGTTTTTTTTTATTAGCATTTAAAGTTAAAAAATTCACAAAATATGAAAAAATCACGAAAATTACCTAATTATTTTGAGTTTATAATTCGTAAGAATGTTTCTTTTTAGAACTAAGATTTTAAAGTGTAATACAAGATTCCTTATTGATAATCTACCTTTATCAAAAAAAAAATGTCTATAAGAAACTCAAATTAAATTTTTATGAGCGTTTGAAATTCATATTTTTACAACATTTGATATTCACTCGATTTCTTACGTAACGATTTTCTTATTTTGTTGTAATTAAAAAACGAATGACTGTAAAAACTTGAAAATTTCACTGAATGTTTATATTAGCATTTTATATATACGATAAAATTTTGAAAATAATTTGACTCTTTTTGAACTGTTTACGGACATTGTAAGTTTTCAATTTTTTTAGTTTTTTTTTCTATAAATATCAATAAAGTTTTATCTATCGGACCAAAAAGTGTAAAAAATTAATACAAGGCTCCTGATACATTGTTACAATTGGTACTTGAAACTTCTTAAGTATACTATTATATATCTATGATAGTAACACGGTTTGTTGTTGATGAATAACGCGTTACCTGATGGATATTGTGATATGATTAATTTGGAATTTATTATTGATACCTATTATAGGTCAATTTTTTTTTAATACTATAGATAAGTATACCATGTATACTATGTCTAATACCTAAACTGACAAACCGTCTCCGCTCAGAATCGTTTTTCTTATACAGTGATATTATATCATTGAATTCAAATTTAATTCTATCCATTATACAGTGTCCCACTTGTAACCTGCCGTACTGCAGAGCGACATACACATACCCACCTTTTTACTATTGCCGTTGGTCTGGCTTCACACCGCGTATGGTTTTCGAATATATAATTTAATAGTATAATCAAAAGTAGTAAGTAATAAGTTTCAAAATGGCTGGTAAATGGTTGAGATGTATCTCGATTAGACAACGGGGATAAGCGACGACGGGGAACAGAGCTGATACCCGCTGACATCGTCGGCGTTTGCTCCGGGGCTAATCAATTTTCGGAATTGAAGACGCAACGAGATAAAGGGTAAAGTGGTAATGAATTTTAGTTTTCCCCAGGGTCACGAGAGCCACTGCCGCCACCGACCGGTTGGCGTATTATATCATGAACACGAATACAATCGGCAGTGGTCCCCGAAACATGGAATAATCTTATCACATGTGAACGGGTCAAATTTAATCAGTTTTGGTTATTGTGTAATTAATTATTTGCATTGGGTTTTGTGCGGCTACTTCGGCCATCATAATTCATTGAAGGGTAGGTCGAGAGGACGATAACAAGAGGCTGCAACATAACGCTCATCAATTTAATACGATGGATATATACGTAACATTACAATAATAATATATCATTCGTAATTATTATTAGGAACTATATTACACGAGTATAATAATTACTATGCTTATTATCAAAATTATAAATTTTTTAAATTATTCACATTCTTATTTTGGATTTAAAAGGTGAAAAAAAATACTATGAGAACCATGTTTAATATTATTATGAAAATTATTTAAAAACTTAATAACACCATTGAATTGAATAATAATAGTATAGCTTATGATAACAATAATTTAAAAGTTCAAACGACTGGAGGCCAAGATTTTAAGGCGGTGAAAGCTGTGAATATTTGAATTATTGACTTTCCGTGGGTTAGGCTGAAACTTTACTAATATAGGAAAAGAATAACAAAATATGATATTTCCTTTTAACTTTCATCAAACTTGACAATTTAATGTTTAAATTAGATTACTACATAATCTCCATATAATTTAAAATCTTTTTTAAGCTTCATAAGATAATGTGAAAATACAGTTTTAGTAAAGTTTACGAAAGATATTTAGAAAGTAGAAACCTTCGTAACATTAAAAATATAAACTTATTAAATTTATAAAAACCAGATAAACTATACATTTAATGACTTCCATTTATTTGGTTTTATGTGTGAAGTTAAGTATCTTTCGTTATTTGTATTTCGTTTTTAATTTAGTATTATTTATAATGTTATCTTTAATGAAACCATTTCCAGTGACTACAGGGTGGCTCAACTCAAACTGAAATGCCAGAATAGCCTTGGACGCAATCAGTTTTGCCGTTAAGGGTTAAGGGGAGGGTACAACTATACCATGACTGGTAGTGGACTCATAAATATTTAAATTTGAATTTCCTGACCGGCAATCCCATAATCCTTACCCTCCCTTTAAGCACCTTCTCCTCGCCACATCTGTATTCCTTTATCTCTTTTCCTCTTTTCTCTCATCTGAATCACTAAATCGCTCTTTCTCTTTCACACTTTCCCTTCACATCTCATTCTGCCTTTTCTCCTACATTTTTCAATGTTCTCTATCCCGTTTGCAGAGTGACTCATAAATAAAATTTTCAAACGATTCAAATCAAATTAAAATGTTCATAGTTTCGTAATTTATTGTCTCTTATTATAATCGTGGTAGCAAGGAAAACTGGCAGAAACAATCGACTATATAGTATATAGGAACGTCATATTCTGAAGTAGTGGCAAACAATTATTTTCTGTTCAGATATGGGAGATGCAAAAAAAAGAATTATAACAATTATTATGTTGCCCGGCCAATGTTACAGTGAAGAGTGAACGTCGGAGAAAAAACTTAATAATCAACACATTATTAAAACAAATAAAGTCAAGAGTTATACTAACACAACATACGTTAGGCCATATAAAATGTACAAAAATATAAAATTATATGCCTATAACATTATAACAACTATTAATATCATACAAACTTAATATAACCATGTGCACTGTACACTGTGTAATGTCAGAATTGTATTATGTTGAATAGTATAATATTTTTAACTTTTAATAAGACCAAACCTCAGTCAGAAGGCATATTTAAATTAAAAAGTTAGCTAATTTAATATTGTATTTAAGATTAATAACACAGTAAACAATGAAATGTATTTAAAATGTTATTTTAGATTCTTAGCAGCTCTGTGAATGTAATTGTTTACAATGATCTAATTAAACTAAACATTTTTTGTAAAACAGTTTTGCGCGCGTGTTTGTGTGCTCGACATCACGTTTTAGAACAGTGAACATTTGAGGGTAGTTTCTAATAGCGAATTAGACCAAAAATATCAAGTAGTTTTCAAAATAATTAAGTCTAGAAAGTATAATATGTACCACTGCAGTACAGTAAGAAAATCTATTCTAAGCGGAGATGGTCTGTGAGTCTATATTACTATGATGTATACTTAACTATATATTTATATTGCTAGTATAGGCGATACCTTAAATTTAATTTAAATACTATGAAAATGGCGTTGTCTACAGTAAATTATTATTATATACGCTAAGGTATCGAGTCCCACAAAAATATTTTTGAATTACAACCGCCAAACTAAAATCGTTCTTCTCCGGTTAAACATCCCAAGTCATCAACATTTTAACTTCAGTTATTTATAAAAAAAAATCCTTATCAACATTTTTAACCTTTGGTGGTAAAGTTTAAAATTTAATGCATTTTAACTACAAAATAATATGCAAATATTCTAATTTTCGTGATTTTGATGAATTTTTAAAGAATTTATTTCAACTAGTTTAAATAAAATGACTTCAAATATTTGTACTTTTAACTCATAAAGTACCAATCAGACTCAATTTTCTACTAGTGACCACCTATACATAATTGAAACCTAAGTATTTATATTGATCCTTAAGGTGAAGTCTGATAAATAAAACAAAACACATAATTCTACATTCTATATAGGTACATTTATCGCTTCTCTCAGAATCTAATACAGGGAAAAGCTGACATTCTTACGCTATTTCATTTATTGACTATATTATCTAACACTACTTATAACTTATATATATTTTTTTTTTTATAATTTCAAAAATTAACAAAAGTAAAGATATGTATTTTTCACCTAAAATGTATATGTATTATTATTTTCTAGGCAGTATAGTAAAATTTAAGTCTTCTTGTACTATTTTTAGACATTTAAAATTGTATTTAGTATTATAAGATACATACAGGTGAGATAATTTATGTAAATTTAATTTAAGTATTTAGCTTTTCGTTTGTATGAGTAATGTCCGGATGCAACTCGAATGATTTCAAGAATATCTTCCCTTCCGAATTGTATATTATAGTGTGTGATTAATCAGTTCACATATTAATTCGACCCAAAACCACTTGATTGTTGTTTAAGTGGGATGAACGAAGCTCTTAATAGTACTCTACAAACTATAGAATAATATTATAATTTATATTATAGACTCCAATTGTATGGAGTGATTATCACAAAATTGAACAACGTTAAAATTAACTGTGCACATTTAAATGGTGAACTATATTCTGCTGATACAAAACCAGGGTATCATTATTTTAAACAGAGGCTTAGAAATGCTCATGAACTTGTATGGCGTGGAAAATGACTTTTAATCAAGAAGGTGTAAAATAATTTTATGACTTGAAAACTTCAGAAAAATTATTAAAGAAGTAGGTATATTTTGTAAAGAACCAAATCCTGGAAAAACTTTTAGAACATTTTCTCTGTAATATTATTTTTACACCTTTAAGTTATCTAAATAACAAACAATTGCATAATAAAATTCAGTGATAAAATAAATAATAAATTGATGTAACAAAATAATTTAAAACAACCACATACTAATATAAGATGGATTTATGTTTTACTAAACTGATTAAGTTCTCAATACATAATGTCGGTACCTACTTAATTTATATGTCATCAATCATCATTATTTGAAGCAGAAAAAAATTATATTTTGCGAATCACTGTGGATGTTCTGTAGGAAAACATTTCCCATAAACCTCTTTTTTATAGTGTGGTTTTGAGAGTAAATTGGTTTTTATTATTATTTTGTATAAAAAGGAAAAAGTAAGTGGATGTAAAGTTTAAACACACTCGTTACAGTTAAATTTCTTATTAGTTAATCCGAGATATTATGACCTTGAGCCAAACATTTAAAAAATATTTTTGTTCGGGAACTAAAGAAGAAAATTTGAGAATCGAACATTTTAAACTGTACAATTTATGCCAAAATTATTCCTGGCTTATAATCAATTAGATATTCTGGAGTAAATAAAATAATATTTAATTGAAATATAATGCCACTGTATAAAAAAAAAGTATTGTTTTAAAAATTAACCTTCCGAAGACATGCCATAAACACATAATATGATACTTGTAGATTTAATGACCTAATTTCTTGTATTTAGAAACATTAGACTTTATCTCAGTTGTATCTTAGTATATAAAATATGAGATTTAAAGTCACTGCTCCTCAGTGAGACACTGAATAATTACAGTTCTTATATCACTATGGTGATTAAAGCCCATTACTTTATTGAATATTATACATTTCCAGGAATATAATAAGAAGAAAATATAATTATCTAGTAGGTAGATACTTAAATAGCACTGAACAATTTTCACAATATCAGGTACCTACTCGAGCACATTATACAACGAACTTCACAAGGATATTTGGTGCTGCCAAATTCTGAATGAGTTTAGTGTTATTCCGACAGTTACATAATTGTTGTGCATCTTAAAATATTGTAAATGTTAGTAGTAAATAATCAACAGTAAAATTATATATAACTCATTTTTTAATTGCGTACATACAAGTTCAATACAACATTATGAAATATTAAGATGTAATAATTAAGTAGGTGTTTAATTAAGACGAAGCAATCTGAAACATGCACATTTTCAGTAAAATGGAAGAAATTATAATATTGCTGGTTAAAAAAAATTAAGTATAAGCAAAATGTTGACATTTTTATATGCCGATACAAATCGCTATGATCATTTTTGCACTTTAAAGTAAATAATCATCAATGGTGTGTGTCAATTATAGTAACCTCACCCTTAAGTATAATTTATTAGATAGATGAGAAAAAATGTATACATATTATCATTATATTTCAATTGATTATAACAATTTCAACACTAACATTAGAAACAAAAAAAAATGTAAATTAATATTTTTAGTGTCATTAAAAACATAAATTGAAAATAAATCAAATACGTATGTGTGGTATAATTTCAAATAATAATAAGTTATAACCTACATCATTACTATGAAATATATGATAACACAATATGAAATTGTGTTATTAATGGTTTTAAAAAAATATATATATATATACATATATACAATACCCTAAGATGTCGAGTTTTAAACAATAATTAATAACAAAAATAATTTATTACCAGAGCACAAAAGACTAATTTGGAATAAATGTAATTCCAAATAAAAGTATCATATCATTACTATTATGTAGGTACACATTTCTTTAACTTACACAAATAAAATTTTGTAAATGAAATAAATCAAATTTTAATTGTTGACTGCGCCAAGGTATTTTATGTTGGTTTTAAATTAAAAAGCAATAACGCACAATTTAATGATAAAAGTAATAACTGTTTGTCTGTGCATTATGAAAGTAAAACAATGTAGCTATCAATTTCTTTATCATAATTCGGTGAGCGATGACCGCAATATTGGTTCACCCCTCGCAGTTAATTTGTTATAATGCCGCTACAATAATATCCACATTAATGTTTATTTATAATACTACCTATACGTGACGTAAAAACCAAAAATAAATAAATATTATTATAATATTATGAAAATAAGTAATAATCGTTGACATACAATGAATTGATAATATCATGTATTCAAACTCATACGCTTGTGATAATAGTATTATTGTTGTAAGAGTGCGTAGACGGATAATAAATCATATAGCTTGTTACTTACAGATGGATCAAAATAAATGTAGAGATTCAACCAAAGTGCTCTATTTATTAGTTTCAGCATGATTCGATTTTACCCAAATTCAATTTCATCCAAATACACAAGAGTTGTATACAATAAAGACGAATTCAATTACATTACAGACGAATTTTTTTCGGGACGTCGTCTGTTTAAACTCTGTCATCCCCGTAACATTACTGCGCGATGCTCGGAATAATTTTTTTTTTTGTCTTAAACTTATAAATAATTTCTTTGTTATTTATTATTTTACAAAAACACTACTCGTTTATTTCGCATTAATTAATAAGTTTATCGAGTTTCAAGAAAACTGGGCGCATCAAGCTAATTCAGACAGAGAGGATTGTAAAAAAAAAAAATAAAAATAAAAAATACCACATCGTATTTTAAGTAAACAAAAATACAAAAAGAATTTCTGTGAAGTTTTCATTTCCGTTAGGGATAAAAATATTTGTGAGTGATTCAGTCTTTAGAAATCCGTGGTATAAATAAATAACTTATTTTTTATCAGACCAGACTCGTATTATCTTATTACCATTGGGCACTTTTTACTTTTTAGGAAAAATTGTAAACAGTATTATAGGTGACCGTGTCATTGAATTTAAGACACGTAATCTATTATACAATGTACACTTATCGTAGAGTAAATACAACGAGTGACATGTGAAATTTCAGATAAATACAAATATAAATTTATTATTTTGATAGACCATAAATTAAAAGCCTTTATCCACGGCATCATCTTCACCAAATACTGCCGATATATTATATGGAATTAAGAATGTAAAAATATTGTTTCGCTGTTAGCTTAAAAATAATTTGTTTCCTCTTGGGTTTTCCTAATAATATAGTATATGATTTGTTGGTTTTTTTAATAGTTTCAGTTATTTCATATTATGCTCCATAACAACAATTTATTATAATATAAAATCTAAATAATTGTATAGTTTTTTTTTATTTTTAACGTAGATAATATAATTTAGTTACTAAACACGCTGTATATTTTCATAATAATTATTAATTATACACTGGAAACAAAAAGCAGATGATTAATTATTATCATTGGGCGCCTGTCATTGAGAACTATCGACTGTTAAATTGAACATTATTTTAATTATTTCTTTGGCGTTATTTTAAAAAACAATCGGTTACAAAATTTGAAACTATTTTTTTAATTGTATTATGACAATAAATTAACGACAATTTGTTATAAAAGTAATACAATAAGAAGTTGTGATGAGTGTAAATTGGATATTGGGGCGTGGGTGAAGTTAGTATCCAGTGAAAAAAACAAAAATAAATTACATTTGATAAGTCGAAATTCGAGGAAACTTTTTTTGACTAGTCGAGGATTTCGACTTGCTATAAGATTATGTTAGCTTAGGTTTACATCAGGCAATAAGGAACAGAATTTATTTCGACTTATTTGGGTTTTTGACTTATCGATGTTCTACTGTATATTATATGTATTATATATTTGTATTATAATAATATGATATTGAAATATCGTTAAGTTCTTGAATTATTATTATATCGATACACAAATAGTAAAATGAATACTTAAAAATATTTTCAACACATCAAAGTTGTATATTTGCCTATCTACATGTTACGCCGTTAGCACGATGTGATATAAAAAGTTTTTCTAATTATAACTATAATATTGTCCCGGATAACATTTTTATCAGTGCATCAACTAACCATCACACGTGACCTAATCTAAGTAATTTACTTAAGATATAATATAACAATGATTCAATTTAAAAAATATTTATTATAACTATTCCAAGATTATAATTTATAATTTTTTTAATTGGAATAAAGATTTAATTTGATCGCATTTGAGGCCAATATAAATATTATTTATCATTAGATATGGCATTGCGGTTATATTTGGTATATTTTCAACCATCAGACTACTATACAATAGTAGTTATTGGCCTTCCTAAATCCATCTAAAAATATAATTTAATATCATAAAAATTACTACTAAGTTCACTGTTTGATCGAATTCAAAATAAATTGTTCGTTCTTCAACAGTTATTATTAAAATTGAAATAAAACCACTTGTATTCGGCAATACTACGAGACACTTGGTATGGAAATTTCAATTGTCTGTATCAGGTGGAAAATTTTAGTTCATATAATATACTATCTACCCGTTAACATAGCCCGGTTAGTTTACCTTACCTATCCACCCATGAAAACACTTCGTGTTCGCTCAACGAAAACTTTTACAGATAACTGTGATATTCAAACAGTATTCGTGTTGTACTCGTCAGTATCATAGAAAACTTGCACAACACACGCGCTATATTCCACAAATCGAAAGTTTTCTGTCAGTGCAAAAAATATATATTCTCAGTGGGTATTCGGTGGGCTAAGGACGGACCGGATCGCGTGACGACGACAATGATATTATTATGACATATAATTCAGCATATTAATCTAATGCAAAATATTTTGTATTTGAAAGTTTAAAAATTATTTTTTACCCGATCTAATAATATAATAATGTATTACTATGAATTGTATGCATTTTTTATAAACACGAGTAGATGGTACCATGGTATTTTATCTGACGTGAAGACGAAATTCTTATTATACTTTAATACTAGATGATCCTGCGCACTTCGTCGCCCGTAAAAAATGACAACTCTTAAAAAAAATGTGATTGTTCAACTCCTTTTGGGTTTAACTCACTGCAGTAGGTTCAACTTAGCCTCCCTGGTAGGTAATCTGACTACGTCGGATCGCGGACAATGTGCAACAACATGTCAAGTAGGCAATCTACCTGTCTTAGATTGTGGACACGCCGATGAGCGGTAACTCAGCCACAAATGTTCGAAAATTCGATTTAATGCAAACTTGTACCTGCAGATCTGCCCGATTAACTAATAGCAACCAATATACAAAAAAAATATTTTTCAGATTATTATTTCTAATTGTTTTAGCAACTCGCCGGGTTGGACCTATCGCGTTCTATTGTACATCTAAACCATCCAGGGGACCACTTGAACAAACAACAAATTTCATAAAAATCGGTCCGGCCGTTTAGGACGGTGACATAATACAGACAAACATTCATTTATATATATATATGTATAGATTGTTATTATTTTTGGCCACCCAATTCATTTTTCCAAGACAAATTATACATTAAAACCTTCCCGGCCGTGACTCGATCGATCTATCGGTGAAAATCGTATCGAAATCCCTGGAGTACTTTTCGAGATATGCGCGTGCATACAAAAAATGGGCTTCTATTTTATAATATATCTATTATAATAATATAATATGATATTGTATAGATTATATACACAAATACTATATAATATTATGTACAACATACGAACTCAACGAAAATAATCGACACTTCCGTGTTTGGCTTTTTGTGTGTTTCAGCTGAGCGAGGACTTGGGCTACCGGATATACTCGGCGCTCGGTTCATTCTACATACCGTCGTGCATCATGGTATTTGTGTACATCCGGATATATTTTGCGGCCAAGGCGCGGGCGCGGCGGGGCATCCGGAAACCGCCGTCAAAGCCGAAGAAGGGGGCCGCGAAGGCTGCGAAGGCGGCGGCAGCAGCCGCGGCGGCCACGCAGAGCCCGTCCACCGTGTCACAGACGACCAGCTTCATAACGCGGCCTTTGCCGGCTGGCGTGCCGCTGACCGCTTTCCGATCGCCGCCGGGCCACGCCGGTCAACACCACGCTACCGGTAATCGCCTGCGACTACGCCAGCGACGCGAGCACCAGTGACGTGAGCAAGGATGGCGACAAGGACACGCTCAAAGTGTTCACCACGCAGGGCAGCCGCCGGCTGACAGTGAACGGCGACCTGGGTGGTGGAGGTGGCCGGTGCCGGGCGTCCAGCGTGGCCGTGGACACGGACATGGTCAGCGAGCTGGAACCGTCGTCGTCCGACTCGGGCAACGTGCAAAAGTGTGGCGCCGTCAAGCCGGTCAAGTCGCGGCTGTGCAAGCCGATATTCGGAGTCGGCCGTAAGTCGACCAAGGCGGCGTCGGCCAAGGCCAAGCGGGACATACTGGACACGGGCAAGGTGTCCATGGCGTGCCGTGGCGGCGGGGGTGGTGGTGACGGTCACCATGAGTACGGCGTCTCGAACGCGTCGCACTGCGGCACACCCGTGGACCCGGTGCCGTGCCTGCCACGGCCCAAGCCACGTGACCCGGAGCGTGAGAAGCGGCGCATCGCCCGGAAGAAGGAGAAGCGCGCCACGCTCATTCTCGGCCTAATCATGGGCTCGTTCATCGCCTGTTGGCTTCCGTTCTTCTTCATGTACATACTGACGCCACTGTGTCCGGTGTGCTACATACCGCCGCAGGCCTTCGCCATTGCCTTCTGGCTGGGCTACATGAACTCGGCCATCAACCCGGTCATCTACACGATATTCAACAAGGACTTCCGGCGCAGCTTCCGGCGCGTGCTGTTTAAATGATGAAAGCCCCGCGCCTCCGACCCGGACGACCGGAAGAGCTCCCCGCCGCACTCGTACAACTGGTCCTCGTCCGCCCAGCCATCCTACGACACATCGTCCTCCATCGACTTCTCTTCTTTTACTTGTTCTTCGTATCCTTCATATTCTCGTTCTTGTTCTCTCATCATAATCAACATCATCATCATCATTATTATTATTACCTACTATTGTTGTTATAACTGTTATCATCGTTATTATTATTTCTCATTGTATTATATTATTATATACGGACGTGGTGAAATACAGTCTGTCCGCGGAAAACTTATCTTCTCGCCCCCACTAACCTCAGGCACGTACGGGACGTAAACGCGCAGATCGAATACAAAAAGTGAATTGTGCACCCGGCGTAATAAAATTACAACTATAACCATCAAATATATGAATAGCGAATCAGTAAACTTTTCTTTAATTCCACCGTGGGGTTCATAAAACTATATTATAAAAAAAAATATACATATTTTTTTTTTTTTTTAATGCTGTTACAACTACACTCGACATTTCAACCACAGGCAGATTTCACACCAACTCCAAATGAACACAGTACCTACATACTCATAAAGGTAGACATATATAATATATGCTTATGCGTGTAAAACGTAGACGGTATTCAATATTTGGTATTATAAGTAACGGTTCCGTAATCGAAAAGTCAAAATTGGGTTCCTGGATTACGGTGTGGAAATCTCTTTATATGAAATGTATTGATATAAGATCAACAATAAAAACATACACGTTCTTAAACTTTTTTTTCCATTATATGAATAATATTAAAATTGAATGTCTAAAATATTATGTTAAATTAAAAACAAAACATTATGCTTTAATATTAAAATATATTTTGCATTTTACTTACTATTACAAATTAACAATTTGACCAATAAAAAAAACCTTTGTCGTCGAAAATTAAGATTTTATAATAAAAACATAACATTCTAATTATTTTGAATGAATAATTATGAATAGAGTTCAAATTGTATGATAAGCTTATTGGAAATTAACAAATAAGTAATAATAATTTGAATAAAAATTAAAACATCATGGACTATAGTTTTGTTATAAGCCTAACTAAAATACAGTACAATTAATACTTTGAAATTCAATTTAAATTTTTTTTATTTCTGAATCTATTGTATAACTTTATTTTAAGATCTGATCGAAATATATTTTTAAAAATATTAAAAAATGTCTTATTATACCTATGTATTCAAATTCCATATTAAAACGTTGAATATATTATTTAACACGGGTACCTACAATTTAATAATAGCAATTTTAAATTAATACTATAAATCAATTTTACCTAGTTACCCTCAGTCGATATTCTAATAAATATTATCAAATAACAAAAACCTATTTTACTATATTAAATATTATTTCTGCGTACCCAATAAAATAGCAATATAATATTTCAAAAAAAAAAAATATATTATAATACAAAATAAATATTTTAAAATATTATTGAACTATACATGTTATTTTTGTATAGAAAAGTTGCAAGTATTGGAGCTTTGAAGCTAGTTTCAGTATGAACTCATATTAAGAATGTATTTTAATATGGGTATATTATGAAAAATCCTGAGTGCACTTAGATAAATTGCACGTTTTTATATGCTATATCCGATATGGTTACTTTGGGAAATTCTTGAAATTCAGTTTTCTAATAACACATTACACAAAAATAATAACATATACAATCGCAGTGTACAAAATAAACAACAAAAATATAATTAAATAATGTTTAGATATATATTATTGTAACATTGAAATTTTTTTTAAAGCATAATATATATTATATTAGGTGGTACGAGTTTTAAATAAATTATTTACTAGATTTCACTAAGCACTTATATATTTGGTTGATACATGTAAAACACATTATTATAAATATTTCAGCCTATGAAATACCAAATCGTTAATTTTAACTTATCTCGATACTTTATTAAAAATTATTAAGTTATTGAACCATACAAATTAACCTTAAATACATTCATTTTCTCAACTAATTAGAACATAATAATATGATACATTTAATTAAAATTAAAATTGATTAGTCATGTTTAGTCAAAAACTACCTACCTACTTCAAGGTATTTAATCTTTCATTTTAAAATTTATATTTTATAATTATAAGTCTATTGTTTTTTAACATTAAACAATCCATATTTTTTTATTTTAATATTTTAATTTTGTATACAAAAACACAGACAATCAAAAAATAATATATATATTTAATTATACAGTATTTACGGAGATGTTTAATTACAAAAATGAATGATTATTATAATAAGTAATAACAATAACGAAACCCACTTAAAATATAAACAAGTAAAGAACAAACATTTTGAAATTTGATTGTCTAGTTTCATTAAATTCATAGCTAAAATATATTATATTACATTTTAATACGAAAAATTACCAAAATGCATTCAAAACCATTCAGTGAACAAGTTCGATGTTATGTTAATTTATGAATTCAGAGTAATGTTATATTACGATACTCATTAATTGCATGATGACAATTAATTTTCTCAAATCAATTTTAGTCATTTGTTGTATGTTGCAAAAAAAATGTTCATAATAAAGAATTTTGAACTTATCCTGACTGATGTTCATAAATTATAAACGAAATTATGATAAATTATTAACATCATTAAATAACATTTTTATTAGGTATAGGATTACAATATACACCAAACAACAGTACGGTGCATGACGGGTAGAAAAATATATTTATTTTACAATTTAAATTGCCTATATAATTTATATATATATATATATATATATATTATGTGCATTATACATGTTATCCGACCAGTTATACCACAGTTGTTTATTTGCTTAAGTTCTACAATATATTATCCTAGTGAAATATACACTTATTCATGCGAAACACGTCACTATATTTCTCTGGTGTTGGTTTTTATTTGTATAATAATAATAACAACCCAAATGGAAATCATATTATATTTCTTTATTTCGTTTTGAATATTTTCCAGTTTCTAGATGAAATAATATACCAATAATAACGAGTAGAAACATTTAAAAAATATTTTGCATTTTTACTGGTATTGAAAATTAATTTTCCGAAAACCATGAGATAGGTAACCAATTTGTTTACGTTCATCTCACACTATAGATCCTTAGAGACACACAAATAATAAAAGGCTATTCCGGTTATTTGAAATATCCGTGTTGCTGATCACGTATCCCATCACAATGTTTACATCCATTGAATGTTGGTTTTTCGGTGTAACCTTTATTTGCTTACGCAAATGCCAAAAATAACAGAAACATATTTCATACATCCCCGTAGAATACATCCCACTAAGTGAATAATTCAAATTGTCTATACTGTTTTTAATCATGTTATTGTGATTGTATTTATTATAATGATTATTGTTATTAAATAAAATGTCTCAGAAAATAATATGGGAGTCAAAAAGAGAATCGACTGAACGAATGAACAAACATTAAAATCGCAAGTTTAATTAATAACGTAATATTATATTATGTTATTTGGTGTATTTTATAAATTTAATATTGAATAAAAAAACTTAGAAATAAAATTTGTCTGTATAAAGAAAAATACGGGCTGAAAAAGCACAAGTGATTATTTCGGGATTAGTTTAGTTATTTTGTTTATAAAACACTTAGTAGACACTCTAGAATTTCCTTGTATTGTCGCGTATCAATAAGGAATAAACTTAATTTTTGAAAATGTTTACAATTATATTATTGTTAAGTGATGCTTAATAATAATAAAATGCTTCATTTTCTAAACACTTTTGTCCGCAGGTATAAATCAAATAACTATGATGTCTGTTTAATAATGACATTTAAAACTCTGTATGGGCGTAAACGATAGTAAGATTGTTATATTTTTATTACTATTTCTAATTTTGTTTTCTAAATGTACCTAAGTAATTATTTATCAAAAATGAATTATTTTATTTATATTACCTGAAATAATCACTTGATATTTTGCTTATAAATATAGCCGTAAAAAAACAAAAACCATATTTCCTATGTTTGTCATAAATAACGCCAATTCCGAAAAGTAAAAATGAATATAACCAGGTACCTAAAACGTTTTACACGCAGAATGACAGAGTACAATATTGTATAGTCTCATTACTCAACAAAGAAGAAGTGTATGGTTTGGTGTGGAAATATCTACTGTGGTTCTTTTATTTTGTTTCCCAGTATAATATTATTACATGCATGTAGATAAAGTTAAGGGCAAGTTTGATTGTATCCCATTAATTAAAATCTTCATAATAATGTTTAATTTTATGTATAAAATACGTGCTTCAAATTTGAGAATAAAATATATAACTGTATATGTAATTTTTGTGTTATAATAAATTTAAAAAACGATTCGAACTCTATATTATTCCGTTCGCTTTATTGTGGGTCCAAAAACACAAAGAGGACGTTAACGCTTGAGCCTCAAATGAATGTTTTTTTTTTATGGATTAAATACTAATATGTTGTCCTGATATTATAAAAAAATGTTAACAAAATAGCTACAAAATATTCTAAGCGTATAAAATTGTAGGTAGTTGATATTTTATTTTTCAATTTTACTCAATTAACATTAAGTCCATTGTATATAATTTATTAAGGCTTATGATGTTAAGAAGAAACAAAATAATAATGAAAAAATACATTTCTATATTTTATCGCTAGTATTTTGTACGAATTATATTCTAAATTAGATTTTTTTTAATTTATTATATCTTTACAAATACTACTGATGGATATACATATAGTAGAAACAACAATACCTGCCTTGATAGCAGTTAGTTTAAGTACTTAGTAAAATTCTGTGTACATACAAAAACATATTTGATAACTAAACAGTTTTCAATACTTAAACGGATATGTTATTATGATATTTTATTATAGTACTCAAGATTAAGAATAATAACATTTATATTTAGTTCATTCCAAAATTCTAAATTACCGAAATCATGATGTACACACCTACTAGTCTTTAAGTTCACGTTATTTTGTTTTAAAAATGACTCAATCACATTGATACTGTTAAAAGTTGTATAATTCATATTTTTAGTATATTATTATTATTATATTGTCTTCCATTTATTCCTATTTGAAAAAAAAATATTAATAGGATAATATGTTTTTACAAATTTTATTTAAACTTAAGTGAAATGTGTTTGAATTTCCGACAAAAACAATGCATTTTAATCTAGGCAATTTAATAAAAATAATTGTTATATTGACAAAAATGTATTTATCTTAATATTAGAAATATAAATAAAAGTTATATTTACAGCTATGGTTAATGTACATTTATTATTCTCGCTGTATAGTTTATTATTGTTTGAATAGCATTGAAAACTATTATTATTATAATTTATATTATTGTTTTTCTTATTCTAATTATTACTATTATTATTATTATTATTATTATTATTATTATTATTATTATTATTATTATTATTATTATTATTATTATTATTATTATTATTATTATTATCATTATTATTATTATTATTATTATTATTATTGTTATTATAATTATTATCATTATTATCAAATATAATAAAACAGTTAAAACTATGGAATTTGTAAGTTAATTTAGGTTTCTATTTTGAGCAGAAAAAAACTTTTATGTAAATTAAATTAGATAATTAACAACTGCACGATATCATCGAACTGTTGAGTGATAAAAAGTGGAAAGACAATTGAAAACTAAAAAGAAAACCGAGAGAAAACGAAATAATTAAACAAAAGTTCTGTCACAAAATTTGATTCGAACATCATGGTTTCTTTTAATTATAGTCAAACAAAGAAAAATATTTTATAAAAAAACGTAGTTACCTACCTCCTATATGAAAAAAAAAACAATTATTATGAAAATAATTCAACTGAATTATTTATTTTTCAAATAAAACGATGAAATGCAGCTGTAATGGTATATTATTTGAATTATTACTATACCTACAGTTTATTATTTAATATTATAATGTGCGTAATTTTTGTAACTTAGATGTGAATATGAATATTATATATACGTAATATGTGTGTGTGTTAATGTATTTATGTATGACTAGTGACTACCCTGCCAGAAATTCTGCGCACGCTTATGTACGGCTGTACATGGTTACGGTTATATCTTAAGATATACGTTTTCAATATAATACATTCGGTTAAAAGTATAAACTACAAATAGGTTGAATTTGGAATATTTTATTCAAATTTAAAATTAATCAAATAATGAAATATTGTGTTGTACGTCTATTATACATAGAATGATACAGAACAATGAAATTCAATGCATAATATAACATTGGAAATAATATTAGTATATGTTTAGGATATTTCAATATTTGAATATATTTGTTTAATTTATTAAGAAAGCCTAATATTGACCTTTTTAACATTAATATTTATAGGTATTTGTACTCATATGAATGATCCTGTATAAACAATGAATATGTTTTTTAATAATCCAAAATTAATTTTGAATTTCCTTTCAAGTAATACAATAATATTATTTTAAACTTTGAGTTTAATCGACCTTTTACTTCGTATTTTCATTTCTTTGCTTACTTTAAATTTGAACTTCTAATAAATATCAATTAATTTCGTAATGTATAAAAAAACAAATTAAATTACATTTTAAAATGACAAAAAAAAATAAAAATAAAAATTGTATGATTTAAATTTTTAAAGAACTGTTTTTAACTAGACAGCTTAATATTATAAAAACAAATTTAACCCATTAGTGCAGACGAAGAGGACAATTAAATATATTTAGGCCCACATAAAATTACAAGAACAATAAAATTTTAGAAACACTGACATTATAATAAACTGTGTATAATAATTATAATAATATATTTATTTTTTAAATATATGACATTAAAATACGGTACACAATACAATAAAGTACATTTTCCATTTAATTTTTTTTCAATTACGACTTTTAAATGTTAATATTTATGGTTTGTACAAGCATTATGTATATAAATATATATAAGAATATCGAACTACACTTCAAATTTAAATTATTCTTTTAGTAACTAACTCGACATTTTTTCGAAAACCACGTATTTTTACTCGACCTACCTATGTAGAAAATTTAATTTTCTTGTTATTTTAAAATCCAAGTGGAATTTTCACAAAGGACGGATTCTTCATTCAATTTTTATAATGATTTTACATTCTACAGAACATTATAATGAACAACTATAATCTATACATGCCGACAACGGAACTATAGTATAATATTAACTAGGTACACATATTCCGACGCACCCTTCAACAAATTAAATAACTTAACTTCCCTAAAGAAAACTAAACTAAAAAATATGTGATCCATTTATTCATTTAAGTATAATAATTTTACATGTAAGTAAGTGCCTATTATAATATTGTTTATTTAAAAAATCACGATACGATATAAAAAACGATTGTGAGGCACTTAATCACTACGCTTACCTTATTGGCACTGCAGGGTAGTGACATATTGAGTTATTAATTTGGAAAGCAAAGATATAACTTCGAGAATAAATAGCGCTTGATGAAAAATCTTCTACGGTTTTCCATGGTTGATGGTAAGTTTTAATTACGAACCAAAAAACTTCGTTATTTCTATTTCACCTCAAACAAATACATTTTGACAATTATTAATAAATCTGCATTGCTTTATAAAATCACTTTATAAATAATTGAAATATTTATGCCAGATACTGTCATAAAATACGGAAATCGTAATATTTTATTTTATCAAAAATTTGTATGGTTCTAATCTACAAAAAAAATCTACTTTAAAAATATATTATTTTACAAAAAAAGATGGTAGGTAACAAAAAAGTTTCGAATGCACAAAATACTAATTATATTTATATTTTATATGTGTTAACTTTCAAAGATGACTTAAAGTTATAATTACAAAATTTTATCTAAACTGAAAGCTTAAGTCTCACATATCGATCGAATGAATATATTATGTACTTCGAATAAAATTAAACAGCAGTCAAAGACGTACTTATTCAGAATTTTAATTTTTATAATTTGTAACAGTAAAAATAAATGTCATGCATGTTACATGCTACACATTTCATTATTAAATAGGTATGGCAAATTCGAGAAAGAAAAATGAACCCATTTAAGTATCAATGATCATTATCGTTTATCACCATAGCCTCAGGAGTCAGGACACAGTACCTACCTAGTTTTTAGTTGTTCGTAACTCAGTCCCCGATAAAAATAAATAAATAAATAAATAAAATGTGTTTTGATAAGATTTTAATAATTATTATAAAAAAAACTATAAACAGAAACATGCCTAAGTTGAAAAGTGAGCCCATGGCGATCACGCCCTTTCACCACTAATAAATACATTTCTGGTCCAAGTCCCTGCAGTGTATAATATGTGTACGTGGTAACGTTTCAAGCGAGCTTTGTATACTCGACTTATGTGTTTATAAATATTCAAACTTTGATTTTGAAATGTTAGTATTTTTAAGACTGGAGACCATTTTTTAATATATTTTAGCTTACAGTATTTAAGGAATTAGTGATCACGTAAACATTATTTTACCAAGATTTTATTTTGATAAATACACTCACTAGGTACATTATGCGTTACTATACAATAAACTCTTAACAACAGACTGTCAAAGTATAGGAACGGTAAGAAAAAAATTTAAATATTAATAAGTAGGTAAGTACTATATTAGTGACCACCGAACATGGTCATAACTCATAGTCCATGACGCGCCACTCTAGGTTCATAATACTTGAGAAATGAGCGATGCATTTACTCATATATATTATATTATATACAATATTTAGTATTAGTTATTTAATCATCATATGTATTATTTACTATTTTATTATTTCGTATTAATGACTAAAAATTGGTTATTTTCATATTAAATTGTTGTGAGTGTCTATACTAAATTATAAAATAATATATTTTGGAATTCATCTACTTGTGAGTTGTGACGTCACCTGAGGACCAAGATGAACTGGACGAGTTATAACAGAAGTCATAAGGTTCACTAATATAATATACGTTTATTCAAAGACCCGTTTTATCGGAATGCCATAGTCTCACTGGACCACATCACTTCACACATCACTGATGAATATGGCGAAGAAGCCAAAACCGTTCGATAAAGAACAGATTAACGTTATTAACACGTTGAACGCCATGAAACCCAAAATTGGGTTTCAACAAACTTTGTCATCACCGCCACGGGTTTTTTCATAGGTTTACTAAAATACAGTTTTGAAAATTTAAACAGATATGGATTAAAAAAAACGAATAATCATATTTGCAAGCTTGTAACACCTACTGAAAGTGGCAACACTGTAGATTTTAAATCGGACGAGAAAATACTGATTATTGAGACCCAGAAAGGGATATCGGTTAAAAATTATTTTAGTTACATCCAAAAATGAGTCTCAAAAACCAACTTATGGTAATAATATGTTGAGACTCAGAATTGGGTCTCATGGCGGTTAGCCATATTTTGTGAAAAACACCGTGGCGATAAACGTGTTTTAAAACGGACGGTGGGCCCCCTTTATCCCTAGACTGGCCGGCGCCCGACTACTGTGGTAGTATCATGATTACCTGTTCGTGGGTACTATGAACTAAGATAATATGGACTGGTGGCGACAAGATGGGCGGGTGGAAGTGGTGCGGTCAGGTTATAAAACGTAGTTTCCGTAGAGAGCACGATTAAATATATGCTGGTTACCCAACGGCCTATGCTTTGCACAGGCAGAAAACGGCTACGAAACCGCGATATGTTATGGACTGCCTACTAGCACCATCTAAGTGATTAACTTAGGAACTATTTGTCATCACGAAATATTCAAAAGGAATAAAAAGATTGTAATTAGTAATAATTAGTAATTATTAAATAGGTAATATGGCTAATACCACAGAAAAAAATGTAAAACATATTATAACAAAAGACAATTAATACAGTAAATAATATTAATGATCAATTATAAATATTTAATAGTTTAAAGTTATACTAAATAAAATAAATAAATTAGCTAAATTAAATAATACAACGTAGGTACTACTATTGGTTATTACATTACAAATTAATAAACCTCTACTTTATCACTTTCCATTTTTTCTAAAGGATGAAGAAATGGTAATGCCCCTTTTTTTAGTTGCCGTCGCTTTAGGCAAACCTAAGAAGTAGAAAGTAATATTAACCATATCAATGTTTTATTTTTAAAATAAACTGATTATATTATAGGCTTAAACATATTCTATATTGATATTTGAATTGGAATTTAAATTAGATAGTCGTTACACCTCCTCTGAGAGGCTTCTACAGTATGTTTAATCTGCCTTTTTTTTCTTTTTTTTTTAACCAATATTTACCATCAATTGTTCTTATTGTTCTCTTTTTTTGTAACAAATTGAATAAGCTTATAAACCAAAAAAAAAAAATTTTAATTAAACATACCGTAAGAGCGGGAAACTTTGCTCCAAATTTATTTCTTTTTTAGTTTAAACTAATACTATAGCTCAGTGGCGTACCGAACAGTCATTTTTTGAGGCAATTGCCTCAAGGGAAATTTGGGTGGGTGGGTGTGTTAGTATAGATGTGCAAATTATACCTAAAAAAACTTAATAATATTTATTATTTTGAATAATAAAAAAAAATAGTGAAAAAACTGTTGGTGGTGGGGAGGGGGATCAAATTGTATAGTTTGCCTCAGATCTGCTTGTCAGTTCGGCACGCCACTGCTATAGCTTCAATAACAAAGATAAAAATTACCTGTTCGCGTTGTTTTATATGCATAGATGTTGAGAGGTAAGAACAATTAAAAAAAATCCGAATGTCATTCTAAGTGACTTACTTACTTATTCCCAAAAATTTGGAGCAAAGTAAAATACATTACAGGTTACATTTCACAATGATTAAAATTACCCTACTTTAATGCATATAATAACTATTGGTGCAATGTTTAGAGCTTATGTTTTAACTAATCTAAACCTATACATAATATAATTTAATAATATAATTTTTTTTTTTTTTTTAGTTGATTAAAAGTCTTTTTTCAATACATTTTAAATTAAATTTTAATCCCCTGGGATTTTGGACAACTTTTTCGTCATGAGATTTTGTGTTTTTGAAAACAACTCTTTTCGTAGCATACATCTTGGAGGCGAACTAATTGATTGATGTTCGAAATGTTTGAAAAAATTTGTAATATTAATAATAAGAACAATATAAAAAAAACTACAATCTCTTATCTCAAAATCGTAATGTGCTACTTTTTATATTTTTAAGTAAACATATAAGGTGGTGTGGGGGCATCGCCCCCACGCGTTACTTTTCATGTAACGTCAGGTGGGGACTATTGATACTTTCTGAACATTTTTAAAAATTTTAAAAATTGTAAATTGTTCTTTTTTTCAGGGATTCCTAGCTTATTATACATTCAATGATTTATTAATAAAGCAATATTTATATAATTAAAAAGTTATTTTTTTTTTTTTATTATTATTAATATAATTGTTTCGATACACTGGTATTTTTACAATATTACTATTTTACAGATTACAGATCATAATTATAATTTTATAATGTATGATAGTTTTGGTTAGCTATGAGTCTGGATCTGTATCTGAGGTTGAGGTGTCTTCATTGGGATCTAGTAGGATGTTCTGAGATAGCCGTGGTTTGAGTCTCGGATTTGTAAATCTCTTGCCGATGTTGTAGTGACGAGCTCCATCTACTTTGTGGAGTTTTTCGTGGAAACTTTTAAATTGTTGTGTTATCCAAGTAGAAAGGTGTGGTAGGCCTGTATCGTTGTGTAGCTGTTTGTTTCTCATAAACCAGGGGGCCTTTAGGGCTATTCTTAAGAATTTATTTTGAAGAGTTTGTAGTTTTTTAATTTTTACTTTTGAGGCAGCTGCCCATACTGAGCAATATTTTTATTTTGGTATCCGCAAGTTGAATTTTTAGAAAGGTAAATTTGATATAGAATTATTTTAGGGGGGTGTGGGGGGCGTGGCCTCCCACGGATCTGTGCAAATTAAATAGGTAGGTCGTGTGTGCTGCAACAAGTCATTTTGTTGTTTATAGTCTATACTTTATAGACTTATAGTGTCTTAAAGTAGACAAGTACTAACGTATATATCACGATTTGTGATATATCTTTAATCGTGGTTTTAAATTGTTAATGTATAAAAGTAAGTAGTAATTATAGTACTAACTATACGATATGTACTCTCCGTGTCGTGTCATGTGGTAAATTTATTTTTATTTTGATAGGTTTCACAATTAATTGTGTCGCGTACTATATTAGGTACTTTTGATTAAAAAAGTATAAACAAATTCAACTACGGTATGTATTGGTTATTGGAACTGAACTACTGAACAGACAAAACGCTGGATCATGGCGTTTGAAATGTTTACTTTATTGCTTAGCAAACAGACATTTCAAATTTCTCTGTTATCAAAGTTTCCAACGTTTACCACTATAGAATTTCCTATCAGTAACTGAAAATTTTGATAACGGTTTCAAGCCCTAGACCATGTTTATTGTTCATAGTGTTCATGAGACGCATAAACACGTTTCGATATAGGTACCTACTGTTTGTTTATCAACGAAAAATGCCCTCGTGCACTACCAGTGACGGATCAAGGGGGGCCTAGGGGCCCAACCCCCAAACATTTTTTTTCATAAATATAAATATAATATATTAAATAACAAATAAACAAAATCTAAACTTCTTTTCACATTGTCGCTTTATACATTAAACAATCAATAATTTATTGATCATATTGATTACCTATACCTATACCTATACCTATGACAACATTTTTAGTAAAGTATAATATTTTATTATAATTTTATTTGTGTTGTAAAAAAATTGTTAAGGCCCCCTTCAGATCTTTGCTCTGGATCCGTGCCTGACACTACCAACGCGCGACAACGGACGATGTACGACGTGTTCGTAGTTGCGCACCCATGCATGTAATCAAATATTTTATGTATACAATACATTATACGTTACCTGTTAGTTGTCAACGATGAACTATTGTGACGCTCTCGCGTCTGTTTTATTGTGTTAGTATTATATATTATTAAGTATTATTTTACGATATAATAGCGTTTTTACGCGAAAAAGGTAACGCTCGAATAACACTCGAAAAATTTCACTGCCTAAGCGGAAAAGTCTGAACGCCATATAAGATGTTTTCACATCAATAAAATATAGAAGTAATAAGTATATTATATAAGTATTGAATTGTACGTAGGTAATATATTTTTTGTCACGCCTGCACCGAAAGTTTGGTTTTCGACCACGCTTGAAGCGTTCGAAAGCAACCTTTTTCCGTCCAGCGGGCGGAAAAGAGGAAATCCCCAAAAGTGCCGGGCGGAAAAGAAGAAATCCCCAAAAGTGCCGGGCGCCGGGAGCGTATCCCCTGCACAACCAGAAACTAAAATGTATACCTACCACGGTCCTTCCAAAACATAAACTTTTGGTTACATCTTAAATTTATAGTATAACCTCCTTGCATGACGCATTAACATTTAAACATATTTTGTAGAATAGTCTATAATTGTTGCATAGATCCCTGCATAACCTTTTCCATGAACGCAGGGGCGTGACAAAAAATAGTATGTGTGGCTCACTTCCCGCCCTTGCCACACAATATACTATTTTGTCACGCCTGCACTGAAAGTTTGGTTTTCAATAGCGGTTGAAGCGTTGGAAAGCGTCCTTTTTCCGTCCAGCGGGCGGTTAAGTGAGAATCCCTAAAAATGCCGGGTTGTAAATAGGAAATCCCCAAAAGTGCCGGGTGGTAAATTGGAAATCCTCAAAAGTGCTGCGCGCACATTTCACGCGTGACGCGCGTATACCCTGCACAAACAGTCACTGACATCTATACCACGGTCATCGGTTCTTTAAAAATTAGAAACATAATCATATTATAACCTCCATGCATAACGCTTAAAATAAATAAAACCAAATCGTTTCTTTCATGAAATATATTGTTGTCGTGTAATTATAGTCCAGTTGTTGCATAGATCCTTGCATCACCTTTGCCGGTATCGATGAATGCAGAGGCGTGACAAAAAAAAAGTACGTGTGGCTCGTGCGGAAAGGCAATTTCAGTCTTGGGCGAAATACGACCCTCGTTAACGGCTCGTGCCGCACTCGTCGCCCGCGACTGAAATAGCTCACTTCCCGCCCTTAGCACACAATATACTATTTTGTCACGCCTGCACCGAAAGTTTGGTTTTTGACCGCGGTTGAAGCGTTCGAAAGCGACCTTTTTACGTCCAGCAGGCCGTAAGGCGGGAATCCCCATAGTGCTAAGCGAAAAAGCGGAAATCCTCAAAAGTGCTGGGCGCATATATCACGCGTATTCCATGCACAACCAGACACTGTAATCAATACCACGGTCCTTACAAAACATACACTTTGGGTTACATCATATATACATATTATAATCTCCTTGCATGACGCGTAAACATTTTTATTTCATGAAATTGTTTTCGAAGAATAATCTGATTGTTGCATATATTCCTAATAGTGCTTTACCTTTGCCGTGATAACATTTTTTTGTGCGTCACGTTTTGTATAAACTAGGTAATAGAAAACGGGTAGATTTGAAACAGCGTAATTAAGATCTGCATATTGTGCATTTATAAATTATAACGATTTGGTGACTTTAACATACATTTTAATGATAAGAAATCGGAAACTTTTAAAACTTTCCTTATGGACACATTCAATTTACATATTATGATAAACAATCCAGCAGAATCTACAACGAGAGATGACACCACTATCACTCGATGCAGTATTTTCAAGATATTTGGAAAAAATTACATCACAAAAATACGTATCATATTGCAGTTATCGCAGGCCTGTAATTTCGATTATTGAATATGATTAATGCCTATAATAGTAATTAAATAGTAACAATAATAATTTTCATTTTCATTTATTTTTCACATTCACTTATTGATATTTACTTTTATTTTGAATGGCTCCACCAAAATGTATTTGTAATCTATAGATTTTATAATTATTTATTTTTTTTAATTATAGGTCGTTTTTTAACTATACATTTATTCACACAACACTTACCGACTTGCCGACTTACTTATAAAATAAAAATACTAACTGTTTAATATACTTATTAAATACTCACCTACCTATTTTAAATTGTATATTATAATGAAATATTTCAAAATACTTAAAGAATAAAAGGTACCTATACTATTTTTCTAAACCACTTTATATTTGGAGACATTTTTCGCTAAAAATTAAATTAAATTTTGAAAATGCCCTTTAAATATGTTTCTTTCTTAGTAAATGTATAGAATAATTAGCTTCACATAATAATTTAATAATTGTTGACAGCATAGAAAATTGAATTTTATTCATCTAATTTTCAATCACTATCCAATAATTGACATTAATTAGTGGAATTATATTGTATACTTAAAGAATGTTGTTGTTAATAAATAACAATTTCGTACATATCTGTTGTTGAAAATACAAACTATACAAATATAAAATGCCATTCAGACAATAAATTATTATATTATTTAGTATAAATAAAATACAGATTATACTGTGATGTTACTTGATAATATGGCGGATTTGATTACCCAACGGCCAACGGTGACACTTTATAAATTGATTAATTTAGTTTTTTCCCCCCCGAATGTCGAATTAGTTAAGACTCAAATCTCTATACCACTCTATATCTTTCTATTAAGTCCTCTGGGAGGATCAACTGTATAATTTCAGAGCCAAGAACGAATATTAAATTTTTTAATGTGGATTGGAAACTTTTGATTGGTAAGAGAAATATGTTTGTATAGGATTTTGGACATTTGTTTCATAGTTTTTATTTTTACCTATATTGTAAAAGATTAAAACGAAGCACATTTTGTGATTATAATATGGAAAGTTATTGATGGGAATTATTTAATTTTGTAAGAGCTGTGAGAGCCAGCGTAACGGACCTTCCAGAATAGGTATTTACCAGTAGAGAGATTAACGCATTGAGTTTATTTTGAGTCATTTGTTTTTTACATGATCCACCTTGACCAACCATCTAGGTCAAACATTGAACCTACTTACCTACATATAAGTATTTAACAATATAATTATTTGACGTGTTTGTAATTTTATTTTTCCAAAAATGTACACCTATATTTTTTTATAGATTATGAGTCAAAATAATATTTTTAGGTGTTCCAAAAAAATGTGAGAGATCCACTAACAAATAAACATTTTTTTTTTTTTTTTTAAATCAATGGAAAAAAAAACTAGATTTAATATTCCAAGATAGTTCACTATTACTGTACCTAGTCCTTTATATAACATGATATTGTATTTATAAATTAAAAAGAAAATACAATATAATACGAGTTCCTGCAGTTACATTATTATTATCGTGGAAAGTGTTGATTACAATTGTCGGATTGAGTACTCAAAGCTAGTGTAAAATTAATTATAACAATGGTGATTATTTATGCAGGACTAATTGTAAGCATTTTAATAAACAGGTAAACAGGTTTCATAAATATATATATTATTATACATATATTATTAAATTGCGTTTAATTTTGTTGAGCGATCACCAACCTATACAATTTCCGGTAAAGGCGATGTCGACACCTTCAGGTCTACCGGATTTTATCCACCATCCGTTTATTCCGTCAAACAAATACAATACCACTTTTACACTCTATCTTTAGGCACGTCAAGAATGATTTATGACCATACACGGTGGAATGGATGTTGGCGATCTCTTAGCATAAATGAAGCGTCATCAGCCAAAAGGATCATCTCCTGCACCTATATACAAACACTCGTACACAACTGGCGAAATAATTGATGATAACAAACGGCTATACAGTAGACCCCACGGGAACACATACCTGACATCGTCGCCGTCATTTCAACACCAAGAGAAATTTACAGTCCGTTTCGCTCAATAATACCATCATTATAGGATTCGATTACGATATGATGGTCATCTACGAAAAATTTGTAAGTACCTTCGCCCAACAACCTAATAATAAATTATAATCATTTCCATTCAATTGTTTTTAAAATTGAAGTTTAATAAAAAATAATATGTTATTCAAAATAAAAAATGAATAGGTACCTTGATATAGAAATAAAAATGTAGTGCGTAGTAGCAATTGAACGTTTAAGTATAATTAAGTATAATTTATATTAATCATGGTAACTATGCTAGCACTTTCAAATTTACTGGTAACAAATAAATTACGTTGTAAGTAATGCCTATATAAATTTAAGGAACAAATAATGTTATGTAAATAATAATAATATCCCACCTAGGTGTATAATATACCTATTTTCGATATCTTTTTTTTAAAACTATGAATGATTTTAACTAATTTTTTTCTTAAAAACTCTATATCAGATTAGGATTTCCTTTCTGGTTTGTAAATGATAATAATGATATAAAAATATAAAATAATATATTTATAGACAAACCACTATTGTGAACATATTCAAAAATGTTAGTTAAAATTTGTGCTTCATCGTATTTCAATAATTTTATATTTAGGATATGTTTATTATATTAACAACATTTCCGTTGTAGATTTATCGACTCATTAGGATATAAATATAATATATTCCATCCTATATTTAAATGTTTTGGAATTTCATATTCCGTGGTAGGTATACAATTGTGATGGCCAACTAATATATTATGGATGGAATAAATAAACAAAGATACATAATATTATAATAAACATAAACCACAGGCCGGCGCATATTACTTGCGTCCCGGATTCTATAGGTAAATTGCGTCCTGATCAAGGTCATAGACTACTTGCGTCCTAGTATACCCTTTTTTATAGCTTAGTTGCTTCCTGAAAATTGATACAAAATAATCGATTATTTGCATACACTTCATTAATATACGAATATACTATATTATATTCGTCTTCTTGTGCAAGTACTAAGTACTAACTATAAACTACAGTTCTATAAAGAAACTACTGACCCGGCAAAGTTGTATTGCCGTAAAGAATGTTTTCTTTTCGTTGGCGGCACCTAACCAAAACAAAAACCAATGGGAGCACCAACCAAACTATTATGTGAATGTGGCTTCGATAGCTTTTGTGACTTCTGAGATTACTGAGTAGTAACAAACTCACAATAGCTTTTATATATTACATATAAAAGATAGATACAGAAAATATAGATTTTAAAATTTATCTAAATACTGCAGACCATCGAAATTTATTACGTACCTACAATTTTATTTTGATTTTCCAATTCAAGCAGGTATATAATATTTTAAGCCAAATTAGAAAATAAGAATAATAATAAATACTTATGTACGGAATAATAAGAGCAACGACTATAGGTGCAAATATGGGTGGGAGGGGCTTTAGGGGCTAAGCCTCCAAACATTTCCTAAATTATTTTTTAAGCTTATAAAAATAATATTATATAGTTACCTAAATAAAATATAAAAAATTATATATAATTATATAATTATAAAAAATGTATAATATTATATAATAATATTTTCAATATTTTCAATATTATTATAGTATGGCATCAGCCGGGGCCCCTCATTTCAAACGCTATTGCGAATATACTAATGTGTAGGAAATGTGACGACTACCGCGGTGTCGATATTATCCAAAGACTAAAATATTTATTTTTTTGGTACTTACAGCATATAACAAAAAAGCATTGATTAACATTTTGACGCGTTATGACGTAGTGAAAGATAAAAATTAATGCATAAACTACTAGAAAAAGATAGTTATTTCTGTTTTGTTAACGTTAAAATTAACAAAATTTACCTAAATATTAAATATTAAAATATCGATTAAAAATTCAAAATATTAATTTAAAAAAAAAAAACATGTCGGTTGGTTATAATAACTATAAATTTATATAGAATTTCGATTTTAATAATAGGATAACACCACTAATAGTGATATAGTCGATTTTCGTCCCTGAAATGGGATGCAAGTGACCGGTCAAATGTACTACCTGTAAAATATCCCTTTTATCCTGACACAAGTAGTATATTATTCAGCCTCACTGGCAATATATATCAATGTATGATAGTGATATATCTAAAATATTTAAAACAGACAACATAGTATTAATAAATGTAAATATAGATTGGATTATTGCATTAAATACATTTTTCTAATACTGAAATATGTATTATATCATGCATCTTAAAAATATTTTGTTAAAAAATATTTACATACTAACATACTTTTAACTAATTGAAGTTAAATTCATAATAAGCAGCTATACGCCTATGTATGTTAAGAAAAGTTTAAGGTGTCGTATGAAAATAAGCAACCACAAAGTCTTCTTTTGTTAGATTTATGATTTATTGTAATCTTTAAGCGCCCATAAACCATTATTAATATTTAAGTTTCTAATATTCATTATTTTGTTTTATAACAAAATACCTAAGAAAATAATATGTACTAAGTGTATTTCCATAGTTTAATTATAATTATAGCATTGTTTGATAATGAAAAAATAACGTACACTCATTTTAATACTCGTACATATTATACATTTAATTGGAAAACTAAAATCTAGAAATTCAATTTTTTTTCTAAATAATTTATAATTGTTTATTTTAAATATTTATCAGGATAATAGGAACTCCAAATTTTAAACTCACAATATTATTATGTAAAAAAATGTAAAAAAACATTTTTCGTTATAAATTACAATTTTACATTTAAGACTCAGTTCTCAGATAAAAGCTTTTATAAAAATCTATAAATTATAAAGCTGGTCAATAAGCTTCATAATTAGAAGTAAAAATACACATCTTGCAGAGATATAATTTTGGTAAAAATAGAAAATTCATAGATGATAAAATTTGTTCAAAAGGCAATTTTCGCAAGCGTTTAATAGTTCATCCAGCTTATTACAAAACTAATTTACTAGAAATAATATATAAAACAAAATTATTATTATTAATAGACATTTTAACTATACACAATAATCATAAAAAATAATTTATTTAATAGGTACCTACACATAAGAAAAGAATAGTTTATAGTAGGTAATAAAATTAGTATTATTAATAAAGAAATTAATAATAATTAATAAAAATGAACACAAACTGAATTTAATGGAATTAGTATAGCCAGTATAGGTAGGTACCGTAATAAAAGGGACTTTATTATGAATAGTAATAAATGGTTAAAGCTCGGTTGTTTTCATATTGCTATCTGAGAGTTAATTGTAGTTATTTATATTCAAATTTACTTAGGTATACCCATGGTAATTTTATTTTAAATTCTTAAACTGTTTTACTTTTTAAATAACTGAATTGCCCATTGAGCCACCTATCTGCCGACTATTTAGTGATAAGTGGTTGTTTAAAGATGATGTTTTAGATTCAAGATACATAATATCTTTATAAAAGACTCATAAATTAATTCATATTTTAATACATTCAGTTTCAAAATATGCTTAAGTATAATATCTTTGTTGAATCCATATAGATAATAAATGTTCGTTATTATTTTGTCTATTTAAAAAAAACTTTCTTACAATCTAAACATTTTGAACTTACAATAATAATAATAATAATAATAATAACAGATAATTATTTCAGTATAAGTGAGTGCTATAAATTATAATGCATTATTATTTGTTTATATTTAATTAAATTTAAATTATTTTGACAATGATCATTTGTGAAAATAAAATTCCCTAAACAGTAAAACAAAACACTTCGGACACATGAGTCGTATTGCTGTCTACACACAATTGGTACCTACTACCTACATATAGTTACCAATCATGTCATATTATGTTACACAAAAACTATACAATAACTAAATAAAAATATATAGGTGAATTCTTACTTTTATTTAATTGAAGTTTGTAGTTTATAAAAGTCATAATTTCATTGTAATATGTGAACAATAATATTATATTATGTGACTGAACAATAATATTATATTGTCTTCTAAAAATGTATTTTAAATGTTGATGTTAAGAACTTTTGATAACATTGATTGGGTAAATAGATTTAAACTACTTATTGATTGTCATGTTAGTCAGCCCCGTATTTGACATCGAAAATATTTTGCTTTCAAGACTTGACTGGTTAAATCACGTTTACGACTATTTTTTAAAGTATCTCTCTTCTGACCATTATACTCCTCACCAGTAGCATATAATTTTGTACATAAAAAACTAAAATATGCTTCACATTCTTTTAAAAACTTCACACGAGTTTCATCATTAAAAATAATTTTCTGATATAATTTACCCATATTACTCAATACTCATTATGAAAATTTAAAACGTAAAAATTGTTCAATGATTAATGAAAAGTTACTAAATTACCAACACGACACCATACAAGTTAGAACTTAGAAAGCACAGTCAGTCTTAAAGATATAATATAATTATATTACATGGGGGAGGAAACGTAAATATCGTTATCAAATGTAGATAGAATACAACACCGATAAATCTACGATGAATAGCACGTATGTCACATTATGAATTTGTTGTAGAACATTTTGAATTCGTCTGAATATTTTAAAACGACAATTACAATATTAATGACAAATTTAAAATACTATGGATTGTATTGCGGTTCCATAGACTTAGTACAAAAATACACAAATTGTACACTAAGGTTACGACCTAGTAGTAACAAAGAATGGAAGCAGTCCTGCAGATTAATAGGCATAGGTAAAAATCGCTTATTCTTGGTAACAAAAATAATTTCCCATAGTGACACAACAATAGTTCATATTTTTAATAACTTATTATTTTTGTAAAGTATTTTATTTAGATAGACGGAATATTATATAGTAATAGACGGAATAATATATGATAATATATGGATATGGAATTTTAATCATTAAAATAAACATCACGATTTAGTAACTAAAGTTGCTTTTACTCAATACGCGCATTGGCGTTGTAACTACCTAGTATGTAAAATATACGACTTATTACTTGACAGAAAAATTCACCTTTTTGATTGACTGATCAGTGTAATCTTACTCACCCGGTCATTTAACAATTTTAACATATTTTTAAATAAAAATCCAACAATATATTTCATTAGTACTATAAAAATATATCAAAAAATTTACTTTTATTAATAGCTTTCTTACGAGACTACACCGACACCAAACATATTATAATAATATTATCGTCAAGTACATAAACCACTTCATAAGTCATAACTACGCGTACAACACACCTATTAATAATTATCGTATAATATTATTTTTATAATTTTTTAAATAACATTATTTATCTGATATGTGATATTAGACGAAAATATGAACAAAATGTACATAAAAATAATATTAACTGTGTTCATTTATTCCCTGAATATCATCGTATGATCTAATTTATTTTCAAAGTCTAAATAAAATAAAATATATTTTATATGATGTGTGTCTATTAAGAACAGTTAACGCAGTAAAAATGTTATATATTAAATAACATTTTAGCTCTTTGTCTTTAAACTCTGTTCAAATGTTATTCTGGGACGCATTTCAGTTTCATTACTTAAAAGTTATTTTATTTTACATTTTAAGTGCTTCTGCTAATTTTTTTTTGTTTTTTTTTTTTAATTTTTGATTTTTATTTGGATTAAATTGTTTACATATTTTAAGAATAGCATAAAATAAGATAAGCATTATAATATGATTCTTGAACTTCAAATTACCAACACCAAAACCCATTATAATAACAAACTGTGTCTATTAGATGAATGGACGTGTTATAAAATATTTTTTTTCTACTTCGTTTTCCAATTTGTTTTTATTATAATATAAATTATTCGTACCTAATTTTAAAATATTTTCCTTATCTGTCCACTTAATATTCAAACTATATTTATTATATGATTTTCATGCTCATTGTAATTTTTTCAGTTGTATCGATTGAGATTTTAAGCTAGAACACAAAGACAATACAATCACCTTTTCATACGTTTCTACTCCATTATTAAATAAATACTATCAAATACTATAACAAATAAAATAAATTCTAAACAAAAAAAAAAATTTTATAATTCTTAAATGGTGTAAAGCACCTATGATTCTATAAATATTTAAAGCAAAATATACATTTTTCCCACTTACTTATATAATATCCTGTTTTAGAATAAATATGAAATAATATACCTACCTAATCATAATTTATTTTATTTTAACAAAAAATGCATATTTATATTACATGATAGTAGATTTACTACTGATTGACCATACCAAATAAATTAAGAGAATTAATAAAAATATGGACCAATAGAACAAATCGAGGGGATTGATTCGACTTAAAATAGGCTATAAACATGAATTCATGTTCATCTTATCATTAGATAACAGATGTCACCTAATGTCAACTAATGTCTAGAAATGGGTTTTTAATAATATAATTTAAGGATAATAATACACTTATATTATAATATATACTTCATACTAATATGGAGTTCAATAAATAATCAGATATAAACTACAAAATATGTATATTTTATAAATTTATTTAAAAATTGTCTATTTGGTAAACTTAGTTATTTAAGTAATGTAAAAATAAAACAAATATACATACAATGTAACATAATAATATTATATTACTATCACGATTTACAAAACAACATTGACCTTCTTATTAAAATATTTAAGTTTTAGTTGAATCTAAGAAAATAAAAAAAATGTATTCTGTTTTCAAAAATAGCAGGTAAAACAAAATAAAGCAAGATAATATTATAAAATATTTAAAACTATTTAAAACAAACATAAATATTAAAATTAAAAAAAACAATGGAAGTTATCTTAATGTACCTTCCTAGATAGTCGAATTTAAAACAATGTATAATTTAATAATAATTCATATATTATATATAATTTCTTAAACAATGAAAATTATTTTTTAAGTTTATTTGAAACATTCAAATTAGGTAAAATATATTTAAAAATAAATCTTAAATTTATGAGTTAAAAAAATAGTCGGTAAATAAAAATTCGGTAGGTAGTACGAATTGAAAAATAAATTTTGTTTTCTTTGTACAAAAACTTAACATTTATAAATAGAAAAACGTATACATTATACGTTTTCTTTATTAGAATTACGACAAACAATTCGTTTAATCTTGTTTGTTATAGTGTAAAATGTGCATTTGGTAGACTCGTTTCTTTGTGGTTAAAAAAGCTTAGAACTTTACTGTAATTGAAAAAAATAGTACAACTGTACATAGCATCTTCATAATAAATTGGCATAATAATTATTAAATATTTATTAAATTATTTATTCCCCAGAAAAAAATAATCGTTTTCACCTAAATTAGTAAATTTAACTAGTTTAATACATATTTTTATTTGTAATATCTGTTACTGTAACAATATACAAATAACCATTATAAATATTATCTATCACGATTGTTAGAATTTTCAATACCTACCTACTTAATAGTCTTGAATAGTACTTTAATAAAATATATGATAACGACTTGTCTTAATAAATCATTAAAATTAATGATTAACGATTAACTATAATAATATTATCATAGTTGAAACAATTACTTACATCAATGCTGTGTTCCATAATTATATTTTATTTTCAATTACCAATACAATTTTTTTATACAATTAAAACGATAATGACGTGGAATTACTGGAAATGTTATTCGTAGTCTCGTAGAGTAAAATGTGAACACTACTTTCTCACTCTGTAACTAAAATGTCTGATTAGAATCTTAATTTTTTATTTATAACTTTATAATTGTATATTTTTGTATAATATATTATTGCGTGTTGTAAGCTTGTAACGAAATTGTAATTAGAAAACTTTATTAGCAAACATTATTAAAATTATGCTTGTATCAAATGTTAGGGTGATTTCTGTTAGAAAATTGGATTTTGTTGGGAGTTACAACTTAAAAGTAGGTAAGATATACCAACTACCAAGTATCTACTTTCAAATATAACCGGGAAAAATAAGACATTTTTACGCAACAGTTGATTTTCTATATAGATACACAATTAAATTTAAAAATAATTAGACTTATATTTAACTATACGGGCATTTCATATTATTTATGATTTTTTAATTGTTTTTTTTTATCCAATTTATAAATCGAGAAACTCTGTAAGGCTGAGAACATTAGATATTAGTCGAGTTTAATATAATATAGATCAAGTTCGTCTATAATATTATGTTTTAAGCATTTATATATTTATTACATTCTGTTGAATTGGTAAATAATAGTGTTGGCCAACGATATCGATAATTCAATATGATATTGATATTGTAGGTATTTTCTTAATAAATTCGATATCGATATCTAAAAATAATTATCGAAAATATCTCGATTTCGGTGAGATTAATCGGGGTTCGGAATTTTCAGATGATTAAACACTAAACTGAGTAAATAGTATAAAATAAAATTATATTCTATCTTATTTTATTATATTTTATTATATCTGTAAAATTAAATACTAAACGTAGATTATGATACGAGGCAATATTACGTTTTCTTATTTAAAGAAAACGAATCTAAATACTCAGCTGTATCATTACTAGCCAAAAAATACTTTAGTATAGTGGCCACTAGTGTTCCCTGTGAACGGTTATTTAGCGAAGCTGGAACAATCATTTCCAAGAAAAGAAATAGATTATCTCCTGAGCGACTCAATCAACTGTTATTTTTGAATTCATATTTCAAATCGAACCCAAATTCTAAAACATTGATGGAAAAACTGCTTGAAAAAGAAATTTTTTGATTAAATACATTGGATACTTTTCAGTTTGTACAAAATAATTTATAATTGTTAATTAATTTACACTCATAATATAATATGTATTCTATACTTTTAATGTTCTAATATGCTTCGATATTGAAAATTATATCGTTGGCCAACACTAGTAAATAATGTATTTTTTGTTGATAAAATCTAGAAAAATCTTTTTCGATAAACGATTGACGGGGGGGGAGGGGGGTGGCTAGTGAATACGTCTCACCCTTATTATTGTAATAATATTATAATGCCCGCTCAACATACCTATACGTCTTATGGACGTCATGACGAATTGGTTTTACCGCCGTTCGTCCATAATGTCCATCGAAGTGGTCGTCATAACCGTTTCGTCGCGGTGGCAGAGTTTTGATCGATTTATAAGCTCCTCGCATACGGGTTTGACGAACGTGGCCGCCACCACCGCCGTGTGACGGATGTGCTTGATATGTGCGCCCGCCCACCCCGCTCACCACCACCGAGACCCCCTAAGCTCGCCACAGTCCTCCGCCCTGCCACGTTCTGTCAGCTACTCGAGGCAAATGGTGTGTTTGCGTGTATGTGATTTGTTTGCAATCGTGTGCGCATGTGTGTGTGTGTGTGTGTGTGTGTGTGTGTGTGTGTGTGTGTGGGTGGGTATATATATATATATATATATATATATGTTCCTCCGAAGCTAGTTTTTCTTCGTTTTACCCACACGACTACCCGGTGTCCGCCATCCCCTCCCCCGCCACCATATACAACCGTGAGTTTCTTACCACGAATACGAGCTTTGCCTCCAAGGAGGGTAGATGGCTCGGGTGTTTCGCTTGACATTGATTGATCGGCGACAATATCTACAGCATGGTTGTCGGCAGTGTCTGTACGGTCGTTTTTAAGGGACGGTTCTTCACCCCAACCCTATTTGCTTTTTCTCACCCATTCTACTCACTCTTGCTGCTTATTCTCTCTTTTTCTCTCTCTCTCACACACACACACTCTCTATTTCTCTCTTCTGCAGTGATTGTATTCACGATACCATATATAAACGTGGTGACTACGGCCGATGTTAAAGAGAGAGAGAGAGAGAGAGAGAGAGAAAGAAAAAATTTAAAATACGTAAAAATGTATTATTTTTTACGTACTGACGATATAATATTATTACTGCGACGAAGACAACAACTAAAAAATAAAGTACACAGTTGTAATATATTATGAGCGTTTTGGAACCAAAACAACAATCCCATTTTTACGCGTTATCCGCATAAAATTAAATAATAACGAAGTTATCAATCATCAAATGTGTATAATATGTAAATACACTTATACACCTATATTTATACATATATATTGTCATGTGTGAGTGTGTGACGCCGGTGTTGTGGGTTACGAATGTTGACGTACAGAGTAGGTAGTATAGGAGCGAACAGTAATTTATACATTGGGGGTTCAACCGTGATCGAAATGCAATGATATGTACACAAGTAGGATTAAATATTTAAATAAGTACCATGCAGTTGCTACCCTCGTGAATTTGTATCTCGTGGAATTAAAATACCTATATTTTTCTAATCCAACTGTTTAAATACAAATTTATAGAAACAAAAATGTTGGTACGAATTGAACATTCACGACGTTAAGTACATATTTTATTAAATATTAGTTAGTAACTTTTACAAGTACTTTTATTTATTGTCTATATAAATAGATAGGTATTATCAAAAACAATTAAAAAATATATTTAATTTTAATTACCTATGCCTAAATAAACTGATGTAACAGCTATATTTCAGTGGTAAAATAATGTGAATTTTTCATAGAAAATTAAATATTTTAAATAACCTTATATTATTAAGGTAAATTTAATTTAGGATAAATATTTCAATAAACACAAAAATAAATTTTTGCACTGCTTAATATTAAATTTCTGGTTTTTTATATTATATAGCTACCGCAGTTCACTTGACATATATTTACACTTCATATACCAACTCATTAACAACATTACTCAGTTTAGTAATATATTTTGCATTTAATAATTAATGTATTAATACCCTCTTAAAATAATGTACTTCGACGTTTACAATGCATAACTTACTTACTTGTAATCTAATAAAATGGCCATTTGTTTATTAAAATTATAGAACTGTGAATTTTGATCGTAAATGAAAATTGTAAATGCTTTTCAGTCCAAATTAGAATAGAATGTATTTAAGTTTTAACCACCAAAATAACCTAATTGCTTTGAACTTTTTAAGGCAAGTTACCTTTTATTTTTACTTTGACAAAAAAAATGAGTAGATTTAGTAGGTACATTGTTTTCATAAAACATTTTTAAATGGTTTTTTTATTCAGTATTTCATGTTTCACAGAGTTTAATTATTTGTTTACTTCCTTGTTCAATGTCGTATAGAAATGTATCAACTCAACTGGATGACTTCAACCACGCGGGTTAAATTTCGAGAAGTTTAACTATCACTTAAGAGGGTATTTCACGGATGAAAAAGCGGCGCAAAACTTATGGTCGAATTTTCAAGACATTATGTTTCTTTTTCGTTAATTTCAGTAGAATACTATAAATTAAAAAAAATTATTACTAAAAATTAAAAACCGATAAATATTCACCGAGCATGCTGATAAAATAATGCTTGTTCAATGTCTGGTGTGTAGGTATAAACGATATACCTTTAAACAATAATTTAAATTAATTGTATCCATTACAAGAATAATGTTAATGGTACTGAGTACTGATATTAAAATGTGTATTATGACATGGAATATAGATTTTAATGCAATACTTATATTGTTATATTATAATAGTATTATGGTCCCACAGGGGTCAACTTTGTCGGTTACGCTTTTTCTCATCTCTATTAACGACATTACGAAATCAATAACCAATTCCGTCAAGTGTACACTGTATGCTGACAACTTTAATATTTTTTGTAGTAGTAATGAACTTTTTACCGTGCAATCACTATTGCAAAAATCATTAAAATTACCTTCAAAAATGGTGCCAAAAATCTGGTTTCAAATTTTCTGCAAGCAAATCCCAGTGCATAACATTTACACGGAAAAAAAAAGAAAATAAATTAAATCTCACCATGAACAGTAATCAAATTCCTAACCAAAACACTGCTAAAGTCCTTGGAATAAATTTTGACTCAAAAAACTCATGGATCCCACACAATAAAAAAATTAAAAAAATTGCGCATCTAGTATTAACATAATGAAAATTCTAGCTCATACCAGTTGGGGAGCCTCCTTTTCCACGCTATCAACTATACACGAATCACTAATTTTATCCAAACTTGAATACAATTCGCTCCTGTTTATAAACGGCAACAAAAATGCGCTAAAAATATTAGACACAATCCATAACGCAGCAGCAAGACTGGCAACTGGAGCCTTTCGGTCCAGTCCCATTACAAGCCTACTTAATATAGCCAATGTGATGCCTCTGCATATTAAACGCCAGGAAAACGTCACGATGCTTGCCATAAAACTTGCTAGAAACAATATGGTATCATCTGTACAATCATGCCCTTCCATACAAGCAATTGTTGACGAAAATAATCTGAATCTCAAAGACATTATTATCTCCCAAACGCCCTTCTTTCCTGCTTGGAACTCGATCTCTAATATAATAGACATAAGTCTTACCAGTCTGCCTAAAAACACAACCAGTTCACATATTTATACTCAAGAATTCAAAAACATTTTAGATCAGTACTCCAATTTTATACAAATTTACACCGACGCATCCAAAACTGAAAGCAACGTACGAATCGCTATCATATACAATGACGTAGAAGAAATAACATATAAACTTTCAGTAGAATGCTCCATATACACTGCTGAAGCAATTGCTATTCTTAAAGCCCTTGAATATTCACTGGAAAAACAAAACAATAACTTTGTCTTCCTAAGCGACTCCCTAAGCTCTATAATAAATATTGCCAACACTCACAAACCTAATGACATATCAAAGAAGATTCAGCTCGCTATCTCTGCCCACCACGCCAAAGGAAATGTAGTAAAATTAATGTGGGTTCCAGGACACTCATCAATAAAAGGCAACGAAAAATCTGACATGTCTCTAAAAAAACACGATTAACAACCCCCAACGGCATTATCACAAACATCTCTGCTCATGATGTTAAACGCACAATAAAACGCATATCAGCAAAATCCTGGCAAAACCTCTGGTCCACACAGAGAACTAAACTTAATGAGATAAAGCAATCAACCCTACATTGGCCAAACAACCACCCAAATCGGAAAATAGAATCCAGCATCAACAGACTCCGAATAGGTCACACCAAACTCACTCATGGTTACCTAATGTCTCGTGAGGAACCCCCTATATGCTCATCCTGTGGCGTCAAGTTAACGATCAAACACATCATGACCGAGTGTAACACCTACCGCGATGCAAGGGAACACAACCAACTTCCGGAAGACATATTTGAAAGCCTTTGACCTAACTTACCAGTCTCCAATATAATAGCCTTCCTTCAACAATCTGGTTTACTCAAACCAATCTAATAACCGTACATATTAAATTATATTTTACCTTTCTTTTTCTTTTTTTCTTCTAACACATAACATGTTGTAACATTATTATACATTATATATCCCCATGGCCTTGCTGCTGAGGGCTTTGTTTCTGAATAAAAAAAAAAAATATATAGTATTATGATCAATTAAATATACCTATACAATCTTACGAAAATAGAATTCAATTAAAATATTTTCCATCAAAACAATTTTGTTTGTTGAATGCTTCACTCCAAATTTGTATTTTCTTTTGAAATATTAGTATTTATTAATAATAATAATACAAATAAATATACCACTTACAATGGCTCATACACGAAATATACCGGGTGATTCTTTTATCATAGAACACTCATTATTTCAGAAAGTGTACATTTTTTTACATAGTTTCAAGTCGCTTATAAAACAATGTTTTTCTTAAAAAATTATATTTTTAAATATTTTTTATCCTTATAATTTTTTAAGTTTTTTAATTTTTTGAATGACAACATTGGGTTTTAATTTTATATTCCAAAGCAGAATATTTTTCTTAGTATTTTGATACATGAAAATCGAATTTCGGGTGAGTAGTTTATGAGTTATAAATATTCAAATTTTAGATGAGCGGAGAAGTGGATAAACATTTCGCGGGGTAACCCCGTACCACTCCACTCCGCTCACCAAGTATATTATATATTGCGATTGTCATCCCTATATTGTCATATAGACTCCAGTTTGTTCTAGTATGATTATAATATACTCAAATACTCGTATAATACATATAACTCTATAACTTAGTTTAATAGTTAATCGAAATTTTCCAAAATTAAAACAATTAGTTTTGTATTTAATTATTTCTTACGTGTATTAAATTTTATATTATTTCTTATATGCAATTTCAGATTTATATTATATTAAATACTTTTCTTAATTATCTTATCTATATTTATATTTAAATGCAAATAAAAATCATATGTTTACAAATTTACAATATTGGTATTAATTATTATTGTATGTATACCAGACTTGGGTAGTATTCCGAATACTTTTTAAATACTTTTTACAAGTGTTCTGAGTACAGTATTCGGAATACTTTTTTAACATCCAATATTAATTTTAATATAATATTTTATAACTAATAGATTATAGATAGCCAGATAGGTGTTTATTATCAAGATTATAATAATGTTCATTTATAAACAAAGAATTAAAAAAGTAATATTTTTGCTAGTGAAATCTAAATCTACTAAAAAAAAGTATTCAAAAAATATTTGGAATACTTTTTGTGAATTATTCCAAATACTTAGGAATATTATTATCATTAAGTATTCGAATACATATTCTGAATACTATTTTTTTAAGTATTCATAATATGTATTTGAAATACTTTTTAAAAGTATTTTACCCAAGTCTGATGTATACCTATATTAATTATCTGAAAATATCGTGTTTTAAAATAGCGGTTTCAAAATGTATCATCTTCAGTTACCAATATATGTAAGGTATTTTAACTGTCACTCAATGTTTTCCATATAATTATTTACCTATTAATTGTTTTCCTTAAAATTCTTCTTTACTTCAATACCTGAAGATATTATGGGAAATAATAACCTTTCATTGATTCAATTATTCTATACCTATATAAAACTGATTTATCGAATTTGTTCTAACCCAGGTTATGCCAAATTATTCATTTTAGGAAAACGATCGACATCATCTCGATTCTCGACATAAATTGAATCAATCAATTACTGTAGATAACTCTTACCGATACAATAATCTAAGTGTTAAACATTTTTTTAAATTATTTCCTTCAATGAAATACTAAACTAATACATATTTTTTACCGCATCGGTATAAGTAAAATATTTCGCTGTCAAATACAAAGTGATTGATTCTGTTCTAGCATAGCTACATTTTTCGTAGATTATTTTTTAACAGTAATACTGCAGTTTCCTATTTTTTTTTTATAGTTTATTTTTGCTATAGTTTAGGTATTAATTAATAAAAAAAAAAAAATATGTTGTATATAGGTACCATGTCAATTTTTACCTTTAAAAATGTTGTGATAAGTATTTCATTATCGTCTTAAAATACCAAATTATATTTTGATTGACCACTCAGAGAAATTATTAATTAAAACGTTCAAATTTTGAAGCAAGATGAACATGATAAATTAATTTAAATTTTAATACCCAAATTAATTAACATTTATTAAGATAGTACACATATCCTCAGAAGCTCAAACAGAAAGACACTAGAATAAGTAGAACTACTTTAGATCATAAAAGTTATTGTAAACGAAAAAAATTTTCTTTTTCATAAATTTTAGTTTAACCTATAAACGTGCATACACGTAATTTAGTAAGACATAACTAGGTAATTTATGTATTAGACCGCTCTAATCTCTTTTACTTCACTGGTTGTATTTTGTGTAATAATAAGGCGTATAAGTTAGTAATAAGTCGCAAGTACATATACAAAAAAAATTATTAATACATTTGTATGTAGAGTGGCCTTCACACTATTGTAAAATGGTTTGCTTATAACTTCATAGAATCAAAGACTTAATAGTAAATATATTATGTATATTTAACAATAGATATCCATGCGTTATAGTTAGATATCGACCAATCGTAACGCTCAATTACGTATAATAATTAACAAACACATAATTTTAATAGAAATTAAACTAAAAATAATATTATGTGCCCATTTATTTTGTTGAAATAATATTGTGTGAAACTATTTTATCTTTAACATATTTTTTATCCTAATGATAATATACAGTCCTTAAAATGAATGTGACCCCCAACAAGTCCAGTAGTAATAAATAATAATGCAAGTTATTACTGGTATAATCGGATTTATCTGTGCTTCGCATCAAATGATTTATTAACTTTCTCAAGCTAATGTTTCTTATTTAGCAAAGGACTTATCGTTTTGTTTAATGTCTAGTTTTAAGCTATGTGTCATGATGTTTCCTTATTTAGTCGTAACACGTAATGTATTTTCATAATCATATGATATTCAATGTTTTGAACCACAATTTTAAGACAAAAAATAGATAAAACAAGTGATATTTAAATAAATCTCGTAATAAGTGACTCAATATACCTAATATTATGATATACCTATATTATTTATTTATTGTAATGACTTGCTTGGTAAAAGTAGGTTTATCTAATCAACAATTTAGTATTAGTATAGATACTATATTCCGGAGCTCATTTACACATAGTGTAGGTAAATAGGTAATATTTGCACTTGGATTTGAAGAAGAAACGTATACATCGATTTAAAACTTATACCTAATGCTTGTAGTTTTACGGCGAGTAAAATTATTTGTAAATTTTTAGAAATCATAGGTCATTGACGTTAAACAAAAATCGACCAAAAGCAATTTGTGTTAGTCACCTAAGTCTTGCCAGGCCAACTATGATTTTCCGTAGTAAATTGCAATTTCGACGTAAGTCAATAAGAAACTTGGAGCACTCGAGCGAAAAACGCTATTACTCCTTCAAGATTATTCATGTGTCATCGTATTTTCCATCAATAAAGAAACTGAAGGGTGGGCAAAAAACTGGGACAGCCTAAACACTGTGCCATCAAAACAGACGGTGCTATTTTCCAGTGATGATGAGACAGACAATCTTTCTGGACTGACGGAGTGAATATCGGGATGCGTTGGACTAGAGTAGACGAGTAGACGTTATCTCGTTAACCAAAATGAATTGGATACGGTATTAATTTGATAAACCCAGAAATCGGAATGTCCTAGATTTCTGACAAAAACTGAAGATAATTAATTGTCAGGGGGTCGAACAAAATACAAAAAAAATTTCTCTCATCAAATATATATGTGTTATGGGCAAACAAGAAAACCAGGCATTTTATAAAATGCTTGGAAAATATAATATGGAACATAATATAAGTTACCTGATGTAGGCGAGCAGTTCAGAAATTATCACATATGGCCCCGGACAATGAAAAAAATTACCAATATCTTGTGTGGAAAGTAAAATAATATGAAATAATATTTCGAGTTTTATTTAATTTTAACTACAAACTAAGTAAAGAAAAAATCAATTTTGTAAGTATATATTTTTAATTTAACATTTAAAATAACAATTATATTATATTATATTATATAGATATTATATTGCAATACGAATCACTTCCATGACATTTTGATGTACAAATCTGTCCAGCAGCTTTGCATATCGTTTATAATAACAAGCAAACCACATAATATTTAATAAAATGACATAGTCTACCATAAGCGTGGCGCTTTGACACTACTCTGGGAACTTTTTTTTAGTTGTAAAGGGGACACCGGACACTCTTATGTTTTGGGATAATCTGTCGTTCGTTAAAAATGATGAACGCAATTGTTTATCAATATTAAGAGTGTTTGTTTATTAAACTTTTACGACAATAGTTATTGTGCATGTACGACTTCAAAAATTTCTTAGATTCTTGAGTGATGTCACGACCAACCTGAAATTATCCAAATAATTGCCCAAGACTAGTCTGTGGTTTTACGACCTATCTCCAAAGTGCCTCGACAATCTAGAAAGCTGTCTAAAGTCCGTTTAAGAAATTTTGTAAGATCCTACAGCAAACCATCTGACGAGATCCTTTAATTACCTACTTTTAAGTGAATATATTACCTACTTATTAGCTATTATTCAATGGCCAGTGCCGCCCCTACTGTAGTTGTCCGCTACCTATGTGGAAATCCGTTTTCCCTTCAATGAGTGTAACTTAAGATGAACCTGTCCCACTTTCAGGTAAGATCATATTATTTAATATTCAAAATCACGTGATCCATAACAACTATAGGTATGTTGGTAATAGATATGTGTAAGTTCAAATTTAGGTAACCAGAACAAAACTCTTAGATTTGTATATTTTGGAAATTTAGAAATGTCGATGTTATAAAAATAGAGGTACCTATATCATAATATTATTAATGAATGACGTATTTACAATCTGTAATATGTTGACAGTTGCAGATGAGGAATTAACAACAGGTGACCACTATAATATTATCATTCATCAAATATATGAAATCTATATGAAACCAATATGAAATACCTGCCCATTATAAATAATAAACTTAAAATATATGATTTGGACCACGAGTAGTTGTACAATATAGTTTCAATAGCTTTAACATTTTTGCAAAACTCAACAACATAATTTATTTGCCCGTACAAACCAATGAGATATGAATAATTATTTAAAAATTTCATATTTCCGGCGATAAATACCAACCGTTTTAATAGAATGCCAGGATTCCCCACATTTCCCGTATAGTATTATAAATTGGGCTCAGAACCAAAAACTGTTATCTAGAAATATCAAAATGTTCATGAAAGCAATTTTAAACTTCTAACTGTAGTATTATCTTCTTTCGAAATGAATAATTTGTAATGATTATCAAATCAAAATATTATCAAAGTTGTTCTGCGTAGGTTTTATTATCTTGACATATTTTTTTGTTTTATGAAAAACTTAGCGTAAAAGAAGGTGTAATAATATGTAAACAATTTCAGTTGAGAACCAAAAAAGCAAAAAGTTTTACAGATAGCAACTTTTAGTAATTATAAGTATATTTTTTTCCTAATTAGAACTTTTTGTTCTGAATTAAATGTGTGTTTCTTAGATCTTAGGAAACAAAATTTGGCTAAACAAAAGAGGAAGTATGGTGGTGTAACCACACAAATAATTTAATGTTGCCGCATTTTTTATAAAATTGTTTATTTTGTCAATACATAGGTATACATTAATTAATAATATTATTTTACTATTTTATGAATACTGTACACAATTCATTGCAAAGAATATGAATTAATGGTACTTTTTAGTTATCAGTACTTATCACCAATGTATTTTTAAATATAAATAGAATCTATAATCTTTTAGTATTAATGCTATAATATTAATAGTCGAAAAATCCTATACATCTATTTTGACCACAATTAAATATAAACAAATTTGAATAATAATACAAAATATGAGCAATGACACGTAATTTTAGATTCTGAGCGGAGCGAGGAACCTATTGGTTTTACAATAGTGGTTATTTTTTTTTTTTAATATCCTGTATACAAAATTTCTACCAGAAGGAGTGCTTCGATTTCAACATATAGTACCTTATATTTTAGCAAATTGGATCAAGATGGTATTTTAAAGAGGTCATTTTTCGATTTTCTTTATAGTTACTTAATGCCACACGAAAAACTACCGACAAATTACAAAAATCCGCTAAAAATTAGATTTTAATATCTAACGATTTGTGTACCACCCATAGCAACGAATAAAAAAATTGAATACCTATTATAATATTAATTTAATTTAAAGGCTATAATAAATAATAACAATATAAAAAATCCAGACTGACAAACCGTCTCCGCTCACAATCGTTTTTCTTATACATTGATATTATATCATTGAATTCAAGTTTAATACAATCCATTATACATTGACCCACTTGTAACCTACTGTACAGCAGAGCGATTTCTTACCCACTTTTTTTTTTAAATTAAATATTGTATGCGTTACAGCTGTCTGCAAGTTACGACATTACGCCATGCACCATTGCCGTAATATCATTTTTGGTTAAAATAGTATACATAATAATATATCGAATACTACCGGTTTTATCCAACAAAAACATTTCCGTCGTATTCAAGTTTCAAAGATTACATTCAGGCGCGGATTTCCGATCAAAATATTTCTAGATTAACAATATAATCTATTTTTCAAAAGAATATTACACGTTGATCGTGATTTTCGGTGAGTATGAAACACTCGAAAGCAAGTCCAATACGAGCCTGCTAAAAAAAAATCCTCTGCTGTGTACATGCAATTTTTTTTATTTCCACCCACCTCTCTTCAAACCCCAATAACGCGTAACCATAATTCGTTTTTGATCGATGCCTCATGCCGTTGTTTGTTCACAGCTAAGATAGTCTAATACATTCGAACGCGTACCACACACGTATCAGTGTACCACAATATGTTGTTTCGAAAACAGTGCAATTTAATTTGAACATAACCAAGTAGAAATTTGCATCAAATCACACACATGGTATAAATAGGTGCCTATCTAATAAGATAGTTGAAATATTGTCATTTTTACTTATTCGGAAACTCTGAAGTACCTACAAGTACGAGGTACCTTTGTTTTTAACGTAACGAATATAATATGTTATATTAATTTATAATAATATACGGAACAACATTATGAAATAGGGTCAAGTTAATAAACATTAATGCCCTAAGAATTTTTAAATTAAAAAAATGTAATTTATCAAGTATGTACATTTATTTAATCATCACATAGTAGAATTTAATATTTTGTTTTTTATTACTAGGTACACATTTTAATCATATTAATTATATTATTATACAATCGTTTAATGTAGGAGGTATTGCACTGGTATCGTGCCACGTATGAAACTAGTAGGATAATAAAAATATATAATTTACAAATTAGATGGGTTCAATGATTAAATTTAATATCTTAATCATGTTTCCAATATAGTCTAAATAACGTTAATTCCTGTCAAATTACGATAGTTTTGGATGATAACAAATAAATTATAATTTAAGATTACATAAATTCTGTACGATGTACAAGGTACCTACTCGCATTCTAAATGTAAAAAAAAACTACTTGTCTATAATCTATATGAATTGTATCTATCTTTAATCGTAATAATATCTTAATCGGCAATCGCTCTTATCCCGTGAGAAGCACTGTCAAAGTGGCATATGAAAAACGAACTATTTTACTTATACTCTATCCAGAATAAGAACGCACCAGGCGACCACGGGCAAAACTGGTTTTATACGTAAATCTGGTGCGTTTTTATTCTCGATAGTGTAGTGTGAGCGACGGTTTAAAAAAAATTGCATATAATATCACATTGAAACAAAAACCAATATAGAAGTTATTTGCGCAAAAGACGATTCCCGTTGCCGCCGTCGTCTAACGTCTTATTTTATATCTTAGCGAAATGTTAATATGCACGACGCACGTATCATTTAATTAAAAACCAAAAAATGGTCTTGCTTTGAATTAAATCCTCATTACTTCACCATCCACACTCATTAAACGGTATTTCGTTCTAAACATAGAACCCCACGATGATTTTTTATAAAATTTAAAAAAAAAAATGTTCGCTACTACGGCACTACTTACGTATTGTCTTATAATATTTACCTACTAAGTATTATAATATCGTTGTGAGTATATAATATTATACCTGACTTATATTCACAACCAATATCAAAAATCTTATACAGTTAGGTAGGTACTAACTCGTAGTAAAAAATGTATAACTGCATGTATGAGGAAACAGTAATAATGCGTGATATATCGCATATTTTCATAATATTTTTAGATACAATAAAG
>NC_042494.1:166181187-166181410 GCF_005508785.2 Acyrthosiphon pisum | reverse complement strand
TGACAGTAGAATAAATTAATTGGAATTTGTTATGGAAAAATATATTTTATCATAAATCAAATAATTAAATTGGCTCATATTACAAGGTTTTGTGTTTTAACGATCATGTGATTTTGTACTTTTTTTCTCTTAGCCATCATTACTCACAACTCACAATTTTTTTCATATCATTAATTTTCTTACTAGAAATTTATTGGTTCAATTTAATTCAATGGTAATAGTA
>NC_042494.1:166177501-166181087 GCF_005508785.2 Acyrthosiphon pisum | reverse complement strand
TAAAAATATGAATTTCAAACGCTCATAAAAATTTAATTTGACTTTCTTCTAGACATTTTTTTTTTGCTTAAGGTAGACAAATTTATGAGGAATCTTGTATTACATTTACAAATCTTAGATTTAAAATAAAATGTTTTATGAATTTCTAACTCAAAATAATTTTCAAACTTTCGTCATATTTACGTATTTTGTCAATATCTGAACTTTAAATGCTTATAAAAAAAATTGTGTCTATGGATTTTTAATTTTTTTCATCTGCTTTTGAAACAATATACTAGGAGCCTTCTATTAAATTTTCAAGCTTTTTTAACCAACAAATAATTTTTTTTTGATATTTATAAAAAAAAAAATGTTATGGTGTATAGAAAATGCTATAATATAAACATTCAGTCAAAATTTCATGTTCCTACGGTCATTTGTTGTACAGTGGCATCAAAATCGATTTTCTCGAAAACAGACTGCGTAAAAGTTTCTGTTTTTCCTTCATTTTTCTTTTGTTTTTCACTGCGCTTTTGAAAACTACTGGAAAATTTTATTTTTGGCCCCCTCAAAGTACCAACTAGATTAACTTTCCTATCAGAAAAGTGAAACTATAGTTTAAGAAAATGTAAGTATTTTTACTGTCCTAAAAGGTGATGACAAACACAAAAATAAAAAATTTTAATTTAAAAAAATAACACATATGTAAATTCAATAAACTCATCGCTCCGCTCAGAATATAAAATATAATAAGATTAAACTACATGTTCAAGTTAGAACAATCTGAACAGGTTAACCTTATCTGCAGATTAACCCAAAACTGTTATAGCATTTAATAAATTATAAATCCCTATTATATATTTTACTAATTTAGTGGGGAAACTAAACAAATTTTGAAATTTGAGTAAAATTATGACCATTTTTTTTTAATGGGGGGGGGGGGGCGCAGGGCCGGTTTGATCCATATTTCCCGGGCCGAAAAAATTCGCCAATCCGCCCCTGCTTATGTCTGTGTAGCTCTTAAATTTGAATAACAGCGTATTAGCTTAAACTATAATATGAACTATGAATTTAAAAATGAATAAACGTAGATACAAATGAGTTAAGTAAAAGTTAAGTTAATTAAAACTGCAAACTAGTCAGTTATGTCAGTTAATAAGTTAAAAATAACTTAACTTACTTAACTTTTATTAACCATAATTATTAACATAAGTCCAGCCTTGGTAAAATGTCAATAACTTATATACTTATTGTTGATTGTAAAATTCTATAATGTATTATAGTTTAATAGCTATTTTGTTTGCGTGCTTAAGTTAATTAACTCTTTATTTTTTCAGGATATTGATGATTCTTCTATTTCTAGTACGCCTGGTTACATGGATCCGAGTAGTTTCATCAAGAAGGTAACTAACATTAACTTCGTAAGTTAGACTTGACATCTAAACTTTTGGGTGGGTTATTATTATTGTTAGTAGTAGTAATAATTAAATATTAATATTTTTAAATTATCATTTATTTCTTCCGGAAAAAGAAATAATAAGCAATAGTCCAATAGTTTGTTTTTTAAAACCTCTGTAAAATAACATACGAATATCATATTAATCATTAAATATAAATAATAAGTTAAAAGTTAAAACTATTGTAAACCGAAATATCATCTTAGAAAATGTAAACCATTAACAAGAGTAATTAGTTTATTTACTTTTTAAAAATCCCTAACTGTGAGCATTTCGATACTTATCGGTTATTTTCTTCACGACTCCACGACTCCACGTCATCGGAACTTTCGGGTAAATTGTATAAACTTATATTAACCATTAAAAAGACGCTACACGCGCATGACGTGTTGTCTCCGTGTTACAAATGTTATGTACAACATAGCAAATACTTTTTTGCGCAGGAAAGAACCAAGAATGCTACAGTCATAACTAAGAAACGAGATTTGCTCCACATAAAAACGAGAGCTATGGCTGTGCAACGTTCTTTTTATTTTTATGATATCACTTATATGAAAAAAGTGCTTACTATTTCAAAAACCATTATCGTTTATGTTTTTCAAACTTCTAAAGCTTTTTTCGTTTAAATGATTTCAAAAAAAATAAAAACAACGTTGCACAGCCAAAGCTCTCATTTTTATGTGGTGAAAATATTATTTCTTAGTTATGAGTTTGTGACTGTAGCCTTCTAGGCAGTTTTTGCTATGTTGTACATTTGTAAGACGGAGACAACACATGCGGGTGTTGCTTCCTCCATTGTTGGCATTTTTATCGAAATTCAGGTTATACTATTTAAATACGAAACAGTTAACTATTTTCATTTTCATTTTGTCTTGTAGTTTTTAAATTATTAAATTCTTCCATAAAATGCTTATCAGATAACAAAAAATAAAAGTTGTTGAAATTTGAACAGTTTTAACTTATTAATCAGTCTTTCCTCAGATATGTCTTGCATATTTGTAGTTAAAGTTATTATATAAAATTATCAATTGATATTCATAATTTTAAATTTAAATGAACAATTCTGTTCAAAGTGTTCAAATTAATATATTTATTTATACCTATAGTATTAGTACAACTGTACAAGTATTTATAAGGTATTAAGTATTATATTATCAGATACTTATGTATTTTTATCTAAAATAAATGTAAAATAATATTTTTTTTTTATCATTTATAGGTTACTGTGAAAGCAACATTTGATTACGAGAGCCGACAAGATGATGAATTGTCATTTTGCAAGCATGCTGTAATTACAAATGTAGTGAAACAGGACAGTGGTTGGTGGCGTGGTGATTATGGTGGAAAACGGCAACATTGGTTTCCCAGTAATCATGTAGAAGAATTACAAGAGGCACACATCGAAAAATCTGACAGCGGTGTAAGTATAAGGACTTTAAAGCAAACCAGAATGAATATCAATTTACTTGAAATTATTAATTAATATTAATTATAATATATAATATTATATTCATATAACTATAGGGGGGAGGGGGCTTGGGTGGGCTTCAGCCTCCTTAGAATTTCTTAAGCCCCTATACATTTTATTAATAATTTACTTATTAAAAAAATGCGAGGGCTGAAGCCCCCCTTACTTTAAGGTCTAGTTATGCCTATGATGTTCAGCAATTTCTAATTACAATATACAGAGACACAGAGTATCTACCATGTAAGATAACTATAACCTAATTAATAATTTTGAAAATGATTCGTGTATTTATAAGAATCACGTTTGTTATATTATCATATATTATAGTATAATTTTATACATCAAAATGGTTAATTCATGTTAATTTATTATAAGCCTGAGATTTAAGCCAATAACCTTTGTTGTTGAGGCTTTAAATATAAAAAAAAAAAAAACCTAAGATGGTAAATTTATATGACTTATATATATAAATAAATAAGTCATATAAATTTACCATCTTAGGTTTTTTTTTTTTTTTTTATATTATTATTTTTTTATATTATTATTCTTAATTAAAAAGCAGTCTTGTAAAGTATTCAAATACGTATTCTGAATACTTTTATTTGTATTTTTTATTTATTAAAAAAAATATTTTTTTCCGATCCAGAAAAATAGTTTTAAATTTGTGACAAGACATATTATA
>NC_042494.1:166157449-166177451 GCF_005508785.2 Acyrthosiphon pisum | reverse complement strand
TTATATATTATTCTATACTTAAAAAGCAGTCTTGTAAAGTATTCGAATAAGTGTATTTGAATACTTTTTTTGTATTCGAATACTATTTTAAATACTTTTTTTTTAAAGTATTCAAATACGTATTCTGAATACTTTTATTTGTATTTTTTATTTATTAAAAAAAATACTTTTTTCCGATCCAGAAAAATAGTTTTAAATTTGTGACAAGACATATTATAAATCAAGAACATTAATTTTATTATTTGAACGAAGTGTAATATTGGCCCATGGTATAATTTTTTATAAACACCAATGTGTTATATCCCGTATAACCCGTATCGGCCATATCATATGTGGTTAAAATTTATAAACAACTTATGATTGCGATGTATTTTTAATTATTATTTAATAAATATTAATTACCAACCATTCAAAAACTGACAAAAACCAGTTGTGAAAAAAAGTATTCGAATATGTATTCTGAATACCTTAATTCTCATTTATTTGAATATCAGAATATCTATTCCGAATTCAAAATAAAAGTATTCTTTACAAGACTATTAAAAAGTTTAGGAATTAAGTTTAAGGAATAAATTAGCGAGTGAAAGGTAATTAAAGGACATATGAGGACAAATAGCACGAGACACTCTGTATGTAAAAAATGTGTTTGCCTAATCTAATTAATAATAATAATAACTATTTGTTTTTATTTAAATATGTTCTAGTCAACAGAGTCTATGTTTTTGGGAAATTCACAAAAAGGGAGTTTAGACTTGACTGGCGCTTTAGTTGAGATTGGCAAATTAAATCAACTGAAACTTGAGTGGATGATCAAAATACAAACATCTAATGCATGCACCCCATTCGTTGTAGGTTCAGTATCACGAGAACAAGCGGAAGAATGGAGAAATCTTATTATCGAAACTGCCCATAATGCCAGTGCAAGAGTAATAAAATAAAATAATTTAATTTAAATTTTATATTAATGGTATATATTGTTTTTTTTTTTATCAAGGAAACAGAAAATAAAAAAATGGAAAGACAGTTGAAAATTGCCAAAGAAATATCTGATCTTATTATTTATTGTCGATCAGTGGCATTTTGTCTAGAAACACAACGAGAACGTGGATTTGTACACAATGAAATGTCTTCTTTTCCCGAAAATAAAGCGGAAAAACTTATGTGTCATCAAGAAAGCGTATTCTTCTTTCGTTATCATCAAATTCAATTTAGTAGAGTATTTCCAAAAGGTCAACGCATTGACTCCTCTAATTATTCGCCAATAGCTATATGGAATACAGGATGTCAGATGGCTGCTCTTAATTACCAGTCACCAGGTATATAATTCAATTATTTTTTTGACAATAGTTTTATAATAATTTCATTATTGGGTTTTAGATAAATCAATGCAATTAAATCAAGCCAAATTTCGTTTAAACGGTGGTTGTGGCTATGTTTTAAAACCAGATTATATGTTAGACGAAAGTGATAAACTCTCAACAAATTGGATGGAAGAGACATTATCACTAACAGTTTGTATTATTGCTGGTCGACATGTTGGTAGACCAGGTCGTAACGGAATTTCTAATCCATTTGTTATTGTTGAGGTGTATGGAGCTGAATACGATTCAGGATTAAAATTAAATACACGCACAATACGTATGTTTATTTTTGTCTTATGACTGAATTATGCTTGTGACAGTTTTATATTTTTATAGCTGATAATGGATTTAATCCAGTTTGGAATGAAACTTCTGAATTTGAAATTGCAAATCCCGCAGTTGCATTTATTAGATTTGTTGTGAATGATGAAGATATGTTTGGTGATTCCAATTTCATAGGACAAGGAACATATTCGGTATGTTCATCTAAATTATGTTTTTAATATTAATTTATAACTTATAAAGACTTTACTTATTATTTCAGATAATTTCATTGAGGTCAGGTTATAGAAGTGTTCCATTAAAAAATGGCTATTCTGAAGATATTCCTTTAGCGTCTCTCTTAGTACATATCACAATTAGAAGTAATACTGTTAGCAAACCAAACAATAACTTTTTTTTTAAATCTATTCAAAGTTAATTATTTTGAGCGTACGTTAAGTGATTGTTGCTAACTGACTATTAATACAATTTTTAATTTAAATGAATAATAAAAATTAACTGCCTTTCATTGTATGTATAATATTTTACATACATATAATTAGTGAATGAGATGCAATTTTTCCAATGTTTTAAAAACAAAATGTTGTTTACTATTATAGTTAGAACTGTTAATTAAAAATAATATTTTATTGTAAATAAATGTGTGAATAATAAAACATAAGTACATCTTAAAATTTATATTTTCAAACAAAATACAGAACTACGATTTTGTGCAAAGAGAATGCAACAACAAAATAATTTAAGGGGTTTTATATAGGCAATTTTATGAACATTATTGTAAAAAAGTTTTAATCAAAAAATAGTTTATTATATTTTTATAGACATTTCGGTGAAAAATTAGTATCACCTGTTTTTATGTTATCTAATATAATATATATATTATATTGGTTGTAGTAAATTGTTGTAAACCAATATATTTTTTTTGATTAGACTGAACATTTTCAGTTATTTATTTTAATTAGCTTTTATCAAGTATCATTTTTATTTAAAATATAAATAAATATATATATATCAATAATATGTAAGACAAATGAGACCAGTAAACAAACTACTTATTAATATTATTCTACTTAAACCATTCTACATCTCATAAAAATGATACTGTGTTCGTCAGCTTAATTCAGCTATTGGCGGTGCCTCTTGGATATTACTACAAAATATTATTTCACATATAGTTACATGTCACTAATTGTATTGCTATCTTACCTTGTATGTTTATCTACCTAATTTTACAAAGTGTTCGGGCCGTATATTTTATAATAGATAAATAAAATATTGTTAGTAATATATAAATGATAAAATCAAAATTGCAAACTGTGAAAATATAAAAATATTATAACCCATCTAACCTTTCATAAGTTATTTTAAAATGATACAAAGATATGTGTACACTGTATAGAGTTCATATATTATAGCTTTAAATTGTATATTATTTAATTGATTTAGTTAATTGAAGTTTTTACAAATAGTGTTTTATAGTTTTTGGTATTTTTATAAAAAATATAAGGTAATAGGCAAAATATGTATTTATGTTATATTTATAAAATTTATCAAATATATTGATTATTATAAATGTTATTATTATCTGTTAAATAAAAAGTATACATGAAATATATTTTATATTACGCTTGAATACACTAAGCCTATTTCTTTCTAAATTGTTTTTATTGTAAACAATTTATTATTTTTGTTTGTATTAAATGTTGATTATAATGGATAGACATATAAGTATAGTATTATTTTATTGTTTTAGGTATATTAATTATTCAAACGAGCATGATCAAAACAAATCACAAAAAAAAAATATTTTATTAAGAATTATTTTGTGTTTAATTTATTTATTACTTTTATTACATAAAACATTTATTCTATTGTATTAATAATATACTATAACAAAACTTTTATCTGTCTAATGGAATATAGTCCATAGAAAAAATAATATTTGTCCTTGGATATCAAAAATATCCTATTTACTATTTTAGTCTTCTTAGTTCTTATGAGTGTTGCTGAAAAGTTATTGCTTTTATAATTTGTTTCAATTATGCCAGGGTACTCATTTTTTTTGTGTAATAAAAAGCTCTAGAACTCTTGCAGCAACTCTCTATGCATATATTATGGGAAATGTGACACTTGGCCCGGTCCATGCATACTTGTGTTTTTGGTCTATTAAAATATTATTTCTCCCAATCAATCAATCAATAAATGTATACATTGCATGAAGTTAATTTGTAGTAGTACTGCAGTAGCAATGTAGCGATAATCAATGACAGAGAAGTAGTATGGAGAAAAAAATTGTATTCATTTCTTCGAATAAACCTCAAAAAATATTAATATTAAATTATCCAAGTTATTGAAAATACATTTTACAATTATTAGGTATTTATTATGATTTCTGATAATTATTAGATATTTAGGCTCTTTAAAATAAGAAAGGGCCAGGGGACCCACAACTTGTATTTAAATGTATTCCCATTAAGCCCGATTAACAAACAAAAATGAGTCGTTTCTGGGTTATTAAAGTGTTTATGTTAGGAAATAAGGATAATAATCCTTAAAAATAATTTTGCAAAAATATAAACAACTAATATATAACATTAGATAGAAACTTGTATTGTCACAGGATGATCCTTAAGTGGTACAAAAAACCTCAAATACTAAAAACAGTAAAAACTATGGTCTTCAAATGTGTTAAAAAATTCCAAAAATCAGAATAAATAAATAAATTCACTATACATTAGTTAAGCACAAAAATAGATTGAGCATGCTTAAAAATAACCATGTATATTGAAGTCTCTAAGTAATTAAGAAAAAAAAACATTTTTATCAATACGTTTATTCAAGGCACTTTAAATCCAAATTAAAAATAACACATTATAAAAAAGTATGTCATCAGTGTTTAGATAAAAATAAAATAAAATTTTCACAATAAAAATTTATGAGGCGTGAATACGTAACTAAGTCACTATGAGTATATATTTTAAACGCTAACTACTTAACAGAAGTGTTATACAATTATCTGCATGAAAAATAGATACAATTCAACAAAATACGTACAAAAATAAATTGGCGACAATAATATTATATCAACAAAAAATATTGATTTAATCATAAATAATTTTAATGTAGACAAAAATGGATTATTCAACAATATTACTCTTTAAATAATTAAACAATAATAAAATATCATTTCATCTTCTATAATATTAATCTAATCAAAATGGACGGATTATTCAACAATATTACTCTTTAAATAATTAAACATTAATAACATTTCCTAAAATAAAAAAAATTATACAAAGAAGGTCATATAAAATAAATTTTCTTTAGATAGATACATTGTTAAATTGGTCTAAACTTATAAAAAGACACTTACAATATTTGGCTAAAGTATTTTATCATTGATGTCTAATAATATATAATATAGTCTTAAGATTAAAATTAATAAATGGACGGATGATTTTAATTTTAAAAATGTCAAGTGCAGGCAATAAATAATACACAGCATTTTATGATTGAGATTCTGTCAATGATCACATTATGATGAGCAATCAAAAACGATGCCCATAACATATTTTCGCAATTTTTATAAATTGATTGAACACAATTAAGTCTATAATCACACGTGAGTACAAATTACAGATAATAACATAATTAATAATTAAAATTCACAATGGTAATGATACATTGTTAAATTTATCTTATCTTGTGGAAAGACATTTACAATATTAAGCATTTTATGATTGAGATTCTGAAAATGATCACAATAGGATGAGTATTCTAAACAATAAATGATGCCCATAACGTTATTATGCGATATTTATAAATTCATTGAACACAATAAGTCTATAACCATGCGTGAGTACAAATTACAGATAATAACAATGTTATAATTCCCAGTGGTAATGATTTAGTCCCAGATGCGCGACAGTCAACAAGACGACGTGCCAGCATGAAATTTTCCCCTAACCACTCGGAGTAATGTCTTAGTGAACTATCAATGGATGCAAGCTGCTGGGTAGCATCCTGGAAAATAAGATCACTGTATGGTTCTGGAGACGTGAACATACTGAAACTGAAATCAAAACAAATTTATAATTGTACAGTACGCCAAAGATAAAGATAACCACTCACGTAAACTCGTCAATAGTTTTCCTGCCATACAACTGTTGGGCAGCCATAAACAGATTGGTGAATGCCATCACTTCGGTGTGATTATAAGCTTCACCTCCACGAGTTATAACAGCGTTAGCTTTGACTTTACCCAAGCTACACCTCTTATATTCATGAATTGATGATCTAGTACCTGTGTAAAATAAAAAAAAATATATTGTTGTAACATGTGTACATAATATTGGTAATATACATTTATCTTATTGCCAATATGAGAATTTTCTAAAAATAACAACTATATTTAAAAAAAAAAAATAATCTAAAATTTAAAGTATTTGGTCAATTTTTGTTATTTATAAAGTTATTTTGATAAATATATTATCTATATAAATACTAATTCTAAAAATGTAATCAAATTTCTAGATCTGTACCTAATTTACTTCTCATCATATTAGTTTACAAGCCATTGACTATTTGGTCATACCCTTTATTTCTGATATAGATATTTAATGGGATTGACACTGAGAAGTTGAAACAATTTTATTATGTTTTATTGAGACATTCTGTCACAGCAAAATGTAAATTACATACAAGGTTAAATTAAATAGAAAAAGAGACGTATTTTATATTTAAATAATTGAGGTTTATTAAAATCATGTTCCTTTAAAATACCTACTTTAAATCTCAAGCAGGAAATGTGAGTATTCAATAAATATTGAACTTTTAATTACAGTTTTATAATAGTTCAAGACCGTAATAACTAATAACGCATTTATAATACAAATTCTATTTGTTATTTTTAGAATAATTAATATAGCAATAAATCATAAAACAATGATGAGATTTATGTGACTGTCAAAAACGTTTAATATCACTAATTATAAATTAGATATAATACAAATGTTATTTACTATTTATTATTATTATTATTATTATTTATGCCTAAGATGAATATAAAAGATGACAACTTAATTTTGATACTAAATATATTAAAGAATACTATTGCATAAAAATACATTTTGAAATACTAACATTAACTATAATATTATAAATCTATTAAAATTATTGTAAATTAATGTAGCTTAATAAAATGCCTGTTTGCTATTAATAAAGATAGCAAAAGTCGATATTAAAATAAAATAATAAGTATATTATACAACATATAAGTATATATAACTATATATTTGAACTATTTTTATACCTAATATAAGTTTTTTTTAAATCAGCTACTGGTTATATTAAATATTATTATTTTAGGTTTAAACCATAAAAGCATTTTATATATAAAATTAATAAAATGCATACATAAAATGCATGTTTGAAAAGTAAAATAAAAGTCATGCTTTTGGCCGGCCTTCGGAATTAAATGTGAACCCAGAACCGCCAAATATATTTTATTTTAGTGCTAATTATTTTTTTATTATTATTTGTTTCTGAGGACCCTGAATAATTTGCTAAAAAATTTAAATAAACAATGTTTTTGGACATCAATATTTTTTTTCAAATCATCTGAACCCCTTAAAAGTAATTGCTAACAACCCTGTTGTAAGCGGAAATATTTTATTATAATACATTTATGAACAATTTTAAATTTATCTAGAATAAAATATGGTTGCCAGATAAAATGAACATCCCAACTACCAAGTTTATACTAGTGTGGCAATACATATTTTTGAATACTGAAATGCCAATTTGAATGGATAAACAATATGTATATAATAAATTGCATTTTTATTACCCAACTAATGATTAACATTTTGATATTTAAAGCAAAGTATAATTACTTTATTACTGTTGAGTTTTGGGTACCTACTTACATAGTTGTATAAATTTTATCTTTAGGTGCTAGATAAAAACTACTGTATAGCAGGTGTATAGTATACCACGTCATAGAGTAGGTTAATGTAATTGAATATTGATATATTCAATTTACATTTAATAAAAAAATCTTGATTCCTTATAAATTTTTTTCTCTGGACTTTTTATTTGTATGAATTTATTCCATAGTTCAGAAGAAACATTTGATTTGATTCAAATTTAAAAAAAATAAATAAACATAATCCCAGAATACAAATGATCCAAAACAATATTATTCTTTCATATTCAAACATTCAATATAAATTCCTTCTAAGCAATGATAAATAATTGAAATAAGAATTTTTTTTTAAATTAAAAACATTATAAATAAGTAATAACACGTAGAACAAAAACCTACAGTCTACCAGACTGTTGTAGATTTTCTAACTCTATTTTATTACATGGAAACTTACCATCAGGACACAGAAGTTCAAAATCATAAGTCAAGGTATTTCTTGCCCACCACTGTTTGCGTTTTCCATCTACGTTCTCATACACTGTGGTATGTTTGACAAAAGCTACATTTCCACCGCCTTCGACCAAACACCTTAAGGCTCCTAGGGAAAAAATATATAATTTATAAATTCATTTTTAATATTAGTAATAATCAATAAATAATATAATAATCTTTTTAATTCTAAAGCAACTTTACCTGTGTAGCCATAAAAGTCTTCAGTGGCATCACGTTTGCAGTACCGATAACTAGAACCTCTACATAGATGACAAAGGTTATCATAAGGTAAACCTGGGTTATATTCATTACTTAATGCACCGGGTACACAAGATTTACTAAAGTATTCAGAGGCGGCTTGTATTGAGTCACATCCATAACTTCGTATCCACCCATTACTCAACAAAAATGCCATTGGTATTATCCATCCACCACCAGAATATAAGCCCGGGTGACATGTCATTTTACCTAAAATGGTTGGCAACAAAATAGTATTTATTTAGATTTTTTATTTTATTAATCTTAAGTATTGGCAACTATGGCCATTAGCATTTGGTAGGGGAATTAGGGATGGTCAAGGAACACATGTATGTGGGGCGAGGATTCGTCACTAAAAGCCCGGGTGGTCACTCATCCGGGAACTAGCGATGTCGGTTGATGCTTGACTTCAGAACACGTTAGTGACAGAGGCAAACCACCGAGTTACACCAGGAACCATACAATTATATAATAAGTTTGAAATAAACCTTTTAAGAATGATATTTCAGTATCCGGATCCTCTTCTTTTGCAACAGCTACAACATAGTATTCTGGTTCAGGTAGATCATACATTTCAGTGATAAATGGTATTTCATCATAATGCAGTCCAGCGGTATAAATATCGCCAGCATCCATCACTGCAACATCTGCATTTCTGTTAAAACAACAAAACATAAATGTTACTAATTTGTTTGTACAATGTATAGTGACTACAATTTAGTTTTAACATACCCATTTCTAATGGCTTGCATACAATGCACTTGACTGTAACCTCGGAAACAATGTAATTCAGGAACCAAAAGTTGAACTTTTAAGGCCAACTATTGCACACAAAAAAAAAATTAATAGCAAACTTATAAAAAAATGAATATGCGTATTAAATATATTTACCTTCATTTTAATACATTTGTCCATTTCTGGCTCAGACGTTACACAGAGTGTCATTTTGGAAACAGGACAATAACGTACTCCGAGTACAATGTCCATGGCTTTTCCTAAATAACTTGTATATGTTTGTTGGGTTTCTTCTAAGGGCCGTAAACCTCTTGTTGAGTCCTACAACAATAAAATGGTATCTTCATGGAAAGTGAAAAACATAAAAAAGCAATATTTTTTATTTATTTTTAATAATTGTTAATTTGTTTAAATATTCAACTTATTTTAATTATATTAATTGATAACTTAGTGTATCAGCAACAGCAATGTTTAACACTATGGGTTTTTATTCTATAAACAGTAAACAGAACGGATTCTAAGAAATTATCGCGATTGTTTTTGCAAGTTCACTAATTAGTAATGACAAATGTATACGATATTAATTTAATTTTTGCTTTTTATAAAACATAAAATGTATTTTAAAATAAGTGTAAATGTTGTGTTTATTTTCATCGAAACAAAATTAAATATAGTTCTATAAAATAGTATGTAATATTGTACAAATTTTATAATTTAGTATTTTTAACCTGTTATATTCATGTTAGCTGCTAATAAAATCTACTTAACTATAAGAATAAAACAAAATACGTCTAAATTGTATTGTTATTTTAAAATAATAAGTGTTATATTTATGAACATGCTTTTATTTGTAATCTCTACTTAAGATAATTTTAAATTACCTGTAACAAAAGATTGTGGTGATTGTCATAAACTGAAGAATCAAATAAATTAAAACTTTTGGCAATATTGTTGTTGATTTGAGACTGAGGTTGATTGAATCCTCCTGCCCAGTTTATGTCGGGAGCCGTAGATGTCAACTGTTGTGCGGATTTTGGTTTTCCATATAATTCAATTACTTTCTAATGAAATAAAATTTAAATAATGTTAAAAGTTATAAACTATAAAAATATTTGTATTATTACTCAGCTAATGAAAATTTACAAAATGAATAATGTAAGTTATAGTATTCATGGGTTTTTCTCAATGTATGGCATTAAACAAGTTTAAAGACAATAATATTTTTGTTTCGATGTTGATTTTTGCTCCGATTTTTTTTTTTAATATTTTGAAATTTTTATCATGCAAATTATTTTATGGTTAAAAATACCTGTAGCCATCTTTGGTATGAAATACGAGCAGAAGAAGTTTTGGCAGATGTAGTCATAATAGCATCAGTAGGTACTGGTCCCCAATTACAGTTATTGAATTCACTAATTGGACGTCTTGAACCATCCACACACAATAGTTCTAAATCATCTTCTGTGGTTTTACCTAAATTTTTAATTGGTAAAAATAATTCACATATTTTATAGAGAAGAAAAACAATCTGTTTAAACAACTTAAATCAAATATAAATATAATATATAGAATGATCGGTTATATTTTATATCTTACTGAATAATGATTGATCCTTTGACATTTCCAATACGGTTGTATGTCTTAAAAATGCGATATCACCTGTCTCAATTAAACATTTGAACGCTCCTTCGTCACCAGCATATGGATCGTTGGATGTGCATTTTTGACCAGAAACTTTGCTAGCGCAGAGAATACACAAACGGTCAGAATTATCACCTAAAAAAATGTTGGTAAATAAGTACTTTGCATGAGTATGAGGAAATTAATGTTCTGAGAATCTTCAGTATGTTATTTACTGAACATTTTATCATGGTATTCAATTTAACTAAACCCCTTCATAAATAAACACATCTTATTTTTTAGTTACCATATTATGATTTATAACATAATACATCATTTACACGCATATTAAACATATTATATTATAATTAGTAATAGTATTAAATATAAAAATTAATTACCCATTGGGTTGTACTTGTCAAGTAGTGAGTTTACAGCACAACTGTGACCAAAGAATTCTATAGCAGTTTTCACATGGTTATTACAGTCAAAAATTTTCATATAGCCTTTAGAAATAAGCTGAAAACAAAAACTCAAATATTATTAGACAACAGATTAATCAATTTTGAATTATGGTTAATCTTACAGTATTTATTGGTACATTCCATCCAGCCTGAGTACCGACCCCAGCAAAACAAGCCTTTTTACCCTTCAAATCCCCAAGGTTATACACGTCCTTTAAAGTGTTCTTTTTTATTAAAGCAACAGAGTAATATTCAGTAGAGCCATCTGAAAAAAATATATATAACAATATTTAAATTTGTAAATAAAATATGTCTGAGCATTGTAGTAAGTGTAAATTAATGTATTTATTAATACCTTCAAATAGTTGTTGCATTAATGGTATCAAACTATTATATCGGCCACCAACAAATACTTCTCCAGCATCTAAACTCAATATATCTGCTGCATTGTTGTCTAACTTCATCATACAGTCATCTTTATTAAGTCCCTGAAATGTTTTGATTAAATAAATTAATAAGTGTTGTATAATGTATCAACTAAATTTATGCTAACCCAAAAATATATGAGTTATTCGGTTACAATAATTTATACAAAATTTTTCTAATATTTTTATTGTGAAATTAAATCTGTATGAGAAAATTATATTTGAAGTTAGGTATTCAATAAAAAAAGTGTTTATATATATATAAGTATATTTTAAAATAGATTTAGTATCAGGACAATTTTATTACAATTTTATTACATTATTATAAATATTAACTGCCTCTGCCATTCAAAGCATAGGCATGATATAAACACGTCATAATATGACGTATAATATAATATATAGGTAAATACTAAAAGTTACATAGTATATACTTTTGGATAATTTCTCTGGATTTTTAAACAAAATTCTTAATACAAAAATTTTACAGTAAGAGATTCCAAACTGTAGATTGCGATAGACTTAGATATACTGTATTTAACTGTATTACAATTTTATAGGATGTGGTAAGAATTATTGTATTTTATTATCTCAAAATATTGCATATAATTTTCCCTAAGGTTTAATAAAAAGTAGAATGAAAATACTGAAAATGTATTTAATTTAGAAATAAAATAATTTTAGCACAATAATAAGATTATTGAACATGATTATTTCTAATGAAAACAATTTAATTACCATAATGTTGATAAAATGATTTTAAAACAAATGCACTATTGGGTGTACCTATATAATCAATAATCATTATAAATTAGTTTGTCATTGAATATTATTTTAAGCACATTCAAAACATAGACATTACAACTATAATAATTGTTTCCATGATATATATATCACATAATATAAGCATAATATGTACCTCCCAATAGAATATTTCAGACTTTCTGATTTTTCATGCCATTTTTTCTAAATTTTAAATAATAATTAGAAACTTTGTACTAATTTACTGAACAAATTATGGTTAATAATATAAAAATGGACTTTATGCTCAAGGTAGTTTATCTAACCTAGATTTGTACTTTAAAAGTTTACCTGATGAGTGCATGGTTTTGCAATACACAGATATTTTATCATAAAAGAGATTATTGCACAACATTACAATAGATTGACATATTGTATTATAAATGTTCAATCTTAAAATACATATCCTCATACATATCTGAATACTCAGTATAAAACTACTAGAGATACTTAACATTTTGGTATATTTTATTTTTACCGGCCACCCTTTTTTTGCAATGTTTTTTTTTGTTTTTGTTTTAACGTATGGTCAACCCATTAACGCCGTGCGTTGCCATATGGCAACATAGATTTTTTACAATAATTTTTAAGATATAACATATTATGTTTTCAACAAAATGTTGGTTAAAATTGTAAATAAAAAAATTCCGGCGTTAATGGGTTAATCATGCTGAAGAAGACTAGGATGTCAAAATATGGCAGTCAAATTTAGTTTTTAAGTCATAGCTATTTAAAGTCTGAGACCCACCCAAAGTGGATATACATAACAAATTGAAGAATGTTCTCAATTTTAATTGTCCAAGCGATTGATGAAAGGTAGTGTATATGAAAATAATATAAATTTAAATTAGCTATAACTTTAAGACTAAGTTTGACTTTGCCATCATTTTGAGTATGCTTAAAAACAGAAAAGTTCCAACAATGTTTAAATGGATTTTTTTTATTAAAAATATATTTTTCTATTTAAAGTGATTTAATTGAAAATAGTAAATATTATATTAAATAAGACAAAAGAAGTATTTCAAAATGAGTAGATGGTATGTATTTGATTTTAAATACAATTACTTTGAGAAAGTATTTTAGAATAATTTTTTTCAAAAACATTTAGAATATAAATTATGTTTGAATACGTCTTGTAAAGTATTTGAATTGGACCTTTTACCCAAGCACATTTCAAGACTGGTATACAGGTACCTTTAATTTGTCTAAAATTAAATATTTACCGGTTTGCAAACGAGTTCCATGAAATCTCTTGCGTTAAATTTCTGTCTATCTCTATTAACAGCCGCAGACAAATTTAAACATTTTGATTGTTCTTGAACATTTAAAGTACACCAAGTGATACGATTAATTTTATCGTTTTGTAGATCTGATATATACCCTGTAAGTGATTTATAAAACAAACATGAAATATTACTGGCGGATAGGAATCTCTGCCTTTAGACAATATATTGTCCAAGCATGTTCAGCCCCATTTATTTGCACTTGTATATTTATCAAATTTTGATTTTTGGAATTTTTTAATATAAGTACTTAATAACATATATTAATATTCATATATTTCGATTTCTATACCAATTATCCTTATTTTTTTTTGTAGATAATATATAGATTTTAATGACTCAAAAACTGCTCATTCAAATGTTGATTTATCTAAATTAACAATTAAATTTATTTTGTCATAGGTAGGATAATCTTTAAATGGCATCAAAAATCCTTAATATTTTTGGATATGATTTTTAAGATGTCTACCTATCCAATAATTCCAAAGAATTATTAGAATTGACACTAGAATTGTCACAATTGACAAAATAAATTCAAGGAAAAATAATAATCAGGTATTAATTGTATCAAAGAAAAAATGGGAGTGTACATGCTTGGTGAATCACCATGTATACTATGTATACGGACATAAATGTGTTAATACTTACCATGGACAAATGCAATGTTCGCCAAAACTAAACAAACAGCCAAAAAGGTTAGGAAATTGTTGGATGTCTTCATTGTATGTTTTTGTGGTGGAAACATCTCTTTAATACATGACAAACCGAAAATTACCTATATAAATCAAATACTGAATTAAACGCTAAGATAAATTATGAATATGAAGAAAGTTCAAGTTGAGAACTTTTTTTTTAAAATCAAGTTCACGTCCATCGTCCATGAATACACGATGATCAGTGATCACTACTCAATACTCACTAGTCACTGGTACACTCTGACACTCGTACTTAAATGTGTAATATAGATTTATTATAGAGTAATGGAGTATTAAAGACAAGACAAATGGACATTGGGTAATTTATTATTGTTGTAAACTTGTAAACAAATAACTGAATGATAACCGCCACAAGTGGGCGCAGCAGGACGGCCGCAGACTCTGCCCTGCCCGTAATTGCTGTCATGGACGAAAAAATTAAAAACCGTGATTGATAACGTCTGCCGACAATGCGGTACAAATTACGATAACGATAATGTTAATTTGATATTATTTAATGTCCACAAGACGTCTCTCTAATACAGTAAATAGTAATTTCTACACAATACACTAACCCATGCAAATATCTATTAATCAATTGGGTATTTATTATTTATTACAATAATATATTGCAATAAAAGAAAAGAAAAACCTAACAGTTTCAGCTGGTGTATTTCCAGCTAGTGGACTCGAAGAAAAGGAATATTTGGTATTGGTAAGTATTTAGTTTACAAAAATTTTATAACGCATTTACCTATAAAAACGATCATAATAATTATTTGTTCCCATGTATTTGTTGTCTGTCGCAGAATAGTTTTCCAAATGTCAGTCACAATGTTTGGAACTTGCCACAAGTTACTGAAAGGTAAATACCTATAGTGTTTTAATAGATGACTAACCATTATACGCGTCTAAAGAATAATGAAACGTGTTTTTTTCATTAGTTGTTTTAGCTATTAAATTATCATTTAATTTTAGTTCACTATTTTTTTCATTATTCATAAGTTTCTTATGGATATCTTCTTATATTCATGTATTTACATATTATGTTAGTTTTAATGATTGCTTCTCCTCTCTGTGGTCTGGGACTAGTGATAAGTTAAGTTGAATTATTTTTTTTCCAGCAGAAAATATTCTCAACATTTTTAACTAAAAACAATCAGATTCATTTTTAAAAATGACTTCCAAGTTCAGACAGAGTTTCAAAGTTGTCGACAAAGCTCTTTTACGATGGTTCCCAGGCCACATGGGGAAAGGTATGAAACAAATGCAGCAAAAATTGAAATCAGTTGACTGTATCATTGAAGTCCACGATGCCCGAATTCCACTTTCTGGCCGCAATCCAGATTTTAAATACTCTATTTCAGGACTGAAACCTCATATTTTAGTATTGAACAAAATGGATTTAGCCGATTTAAATTATAAGCAGAAAGTCGAAGAAAAAATTATGCATGAACAGAAAATATCAAAAATAATTTACACTAACTGTAAAAATTCTTTATGTCCTGGTGTAAAAAAAGTTATGCCTACTGCATTAAGTCTCATAAAAGGATCAAATAGATATAACCGTTCAGAAAACACTGATTCTCGAATAATGGTTATTGGGGTGCCTAATGTGGGAAAATCATCTTTGATTAATTCTATTAGAAACACCATTCTTGGGAAAAAAAGTGCTGCTCCTGTTGGAGCAGTAGCAGGTATTACTAGAGCAGTCCAAAATCAAATTAAAGTGAGCCATGACCCATTAGTTTATGTTCTTGATACACCTGGAGTAGTTTCTCCAACAATAAAAAATGTTGAAACTGGATTAAAACTTGCATTGTGTGCGACTTTACAAGATCATCTTGTCGGAGAAGAGATAATTGCAGACTACTTGTTGTATTGGTTTAATAAGAATAACTATTTTGATTATGTTTCATACTTAAATTGTGATGAACCTACTGATGACATACGAATAGTGCTAGCAAAAGCTGCAATTCATCGCAAGTCTAGTATCAAGTATCTAAACTTTGATGGATCGTATATTTATCGACCTGACATGCAAGGAATGGCTAGAAATTTTCTAAATGCATTTCGTACAGGAGTTTTTGGAAAAGTACTTTTAGATAATGATTTATTGTAAAAAAAAAATTAGTTTAAAATTAATAAACATTGCTTGCATTTTTAGATGAAATTGTTTTTGTTGTATTAAAAAAAAAAAAAAATTATGTTTATAAGTTATAACCTATAACTAAAATAATTAATTTCTTAATACGTAGGTAGTGTTATAGTTTTGTAAATTATATTCATTCTTAATCTGGTAACTTTATCTTTCACTATTGGAATTGTATTTATAAGATTCAACAAGAGGCATTGTTTGGCTGCTTTCCCGACTTAAGTCTTGAAATAAATTTAAGTATTCCACCCATTTATGTAAATAAAAATTATTACATCATTGATTCCACAGTTAGTTTGAATAAATGATAATTAACAGTTTTATTTTATCTTGTTATTTATGACAAATGTATTTCATACTTCTTTAAGTTTATACAATATTGTCTAAGGCTATAATAGAAGTCTAATTTTACTGCAGAAAATCAAATATTATGTGTTATTTTATACTTCATACATTTACGAAAACCCCATTGTGACATTGAGAAGTGAGAATACACTTGAAAATGTATTTCCTCTCATTTTTATAAAAATGTCTTGTCTTTAAAAATAACTTTTTTAAACAATATGCAAGAACGTGTTTTTTTTGTAGCACACACAAAAACGACAGGTATTAAAAAATTGATAGAGCGGCCTCTTAATAATAATATTTAAGAGTAAATAAAGTATACAGGTTAAAAATATATTTTTTGGAGTAAAATGTTATAAAAATAACATTTTAGATCTTCTGACTACCCAAGTTTGATCTATAGAATGATAAATAATAATTTATAAAATTAATGTACATTATTTGTTATGTTTTTTTCATACTAGGTAATGGCGAATATTTAGTTAAGTACCTATTTGTTAATAAAATACTTTAAAATTGGTTAAAATTGAAACATGTAATAATATAAACATATAATATTTTATTGTACCAACTTACGCGTACGAGCTATATTGCAGTCGATTTATCAGAGCATTCTAAGTAATTAGGTTATTCCATGCACATTGCACATATTATTCAAAGATACCTACACTAAAATATCACGATTTCTTTTATTAATAGTGTTATAAAATATGTCTTACAATAAGTACCTAGATATAGTAATGATTTTATGTACCTAACTAATTTGCATATTTTTATGTACATATTGTACTCTTATATTTGAAATACATTATTATTCAAGACGCGTTTTGATTTAATTTGCAAAAAAAAAAATTCGTAATTCATTCGAAACTGTACATTAATATTTTTATTCCTGCGTTTTAATTTTATTTTGTAAGTAACTTATTTCTTAAAATGAAATATTGGAAATTAATAATTTAATAAACCTTAAACTCTTGGTATAATATTTTATTGCATTAAAAAAAAAAAAATTCTTGTATAAATGAGAATAATTTATAGTACTTGCGAATTACGATATTGTTGTGTTTATTTATTAGTTTTTACCGTGGACTGTAAGATTGGTACTTCAATCTTTGCTGTGTACCTACTTACGATCATAAAAATATGTAAACTAAACTTATTAAACAATAATAAAAAAGAACGTGTTGTAAAGGTATTTTTTATCAGAGTATTGTGAACAATATAATTGTCTTATAATTTATTTAATCCTTATTTTAAATATCACTGATTGTCTAGTGATTTTATGGTTAATTAATAGATAATATACGCACTGTATGTTTATTTATTCAGGGATAAGCATTGGCGTAAGCACGAGGTACATGGGTAGGTTCCGAACAAACAGATTTAACCCATGGACCAATTTGCAAAAAACCATTGGCCAAAAAAAAACGGAAGCAATTGACGGAGACGTGCAGGCGTTTAAAAGTGAGGTAGGTACTATTTTTACTTATATATATGTATTATTAATTGTGAGGTGCCTAGACCATAGGTGTATAATATATTTTTTATATAGTTGATTTTTATTTTCGTTACGCATATAAAATATAATCTTATATTCTCTATTCGCTGTATTACTATAATTTCGTTAATTTGTGTTTTGTCAAGCATTTGGTTAACATACCTAACCCGTACGAAAAGGAAAAACGGTTGTGCATTCTCTGCAAAATGAACATTGTTCCGGACTACAAGAACACTAGGATGTTATCGCAGTTTATATCCCGTTTTACTGGTCGTATTTACGGCAGACACATTACAGGCCTTTGCCGACACAAACAAGACCACGTTGAAAAAGAAATTAAAAAATCCAGGGAAGCAGGTTAGTACCTATATACTATACCTATATATGGCTGTATACTTTATGGATCCTGCATCCCCAGTGTTATTCCGCGTATTCCTTTCATTGTAAATAATTATACGTGTGTTATTTATTTTTGTTTTATTTCCCTCGTGTCTTTTTAATATTATTACACATTTACACCTAATTTCCGGTCGTAGGTATAAACATTGACCGAGACGCGTGCAATTATTTTTGTACTTACAACGTATTAATGACTCACGTTTGGCGTAGGTTCCTTCTTTCTTTCTAATTTTTAACCGATGTCTAGACCCAAGGCATATTTATGTATAACCATTAGCTTACTGCTACCTATTCCATACACGCTTGCCTGCTAAATCTACATTACATTATTCCCACATAGTTGTATAATTTATAACCAAAATTAAATTCTGAATTTGAGTATGGACATCGACTGTATGTCTGTATACATACTTTTTTAACGGTGATTTTGATAGTTTATTATTTTGTTTTCAGGTTTGATGCCGTTTTATTTCAGAAATCCAGAGTTTAGCCATGACCCTAAACTGTTCGACCCTGACAATCCGTTTAGACCTCATCATTATTAATGTTACCAAATCAGATAAAAAATAAAGTTGTATATTAAAAATAAATTGTTCAGTTCAATAATAATAAAATGTAGATGTGTGTTTTACATGCAAGTATATGAACTGTGATTTAGTTTCTATAAATTAATTGGCACTTTTATTTTTTTTTATTTCACGCAAAATTAGTCTATTGCTATTATTAAGTAATAAGTATTTTACTTATCTATATGATTATAACTAAATAGCTAAACATACATAAATCCTATAACACTACTATCAGGATGGTTCAAAATTGTTTGTATGTTGATAAAGACTACAGTAGGATATAATATTATTATGATATTTTAACAATTATCCATATAGAGCATAGGTACTTAAAAACTTTAATGAATTAAATAGCTTAACGGAATGTCGGAATATCTATAGTGTAGGTACGTATACTGGGGTGATTCTTTTATCATAGAACACTCATTATTTCAAAAAGTATAAATTTTTTTGAAAATATTTTTTTACATAGTTTCAAGTCGCTTATAAAACAACGTTTTTCTTAAAAAATTATATTTTTAAATATTTTTTATCCTTATAATTTTTAAGTTTTTACTTTTTTGAATGACAACATAGGCTTTTAATTTTATTTTCCAAAGCAGAATATTTTTCTTAATATTTTGATACATGAAATACAAATTTGGGGCGAGTAGCTTATGAGTTATAAATATTCAAAGTTTAGATGAGAGGAGAA
>NC_042494.1:166148030-166157399 GCF_005508785.2 Acyrthosiphon pisum | reverse complement strand
TAAAGGAGGCACCCAGGATATATATATATAAATAGGTATAACTAGGTAGATGCATAAATATTTCTAAAAAATAGCAGGGAGTCATACTCAAAGGACCTCCATATTATATAAACTATTTGTGTATATTTTGTTTTTCTTAGCTTCAAAAATGTATTATAGTACAACAATTTTATGAAAATATAGATAATTATATGTTATTGAATTATATGGAAACATAATTTAGTGATCTGTGATATAATAATACAATAGATTCACTTTCCTACCAGGAAAGATACTGTTGAAGAAAATTCAAGCACTTTTATTGTCCCAAAAGGTGATGACAAACACAATAAAAAAAAAACCCACATAATTGTAAAATCAATACATTCATCGCTCCCCTCTAAATCTAAAACAAATTATAAATTGATACCTATTGGTACTTGGAAGTTGTAAAAAGTTTAAAAGTAGGTACCTACTATAGTTTTGAATTTACATTTATTGTATTTTTTCTTTAAACTATTCAACTTACATTATAGGTACTTAATCTGGATATATGGTTAAAATTATATACTTGACAGAACATTCTTTGTATACCACTTTTTGTATAATAATCGGTAGGTGCGTAATATTTTTAGGTAAGGTATATTGTAGGCAATACAAAGAATTACAATGATTACCTTTCATTTCGAAAAATTATTATTACTATACCTACCCCTAAACCATCATAATATGTTATATAACTATGTAATACCTAAACCAAAAATGGATTTTTCTCCGGGAATTTGACCAATAGCGAATGGCATGACAGATTATTTCGAATTGGAGATCGGATTACACGGGTAGTTTCATCCCGGATGAAACTAATGTTGTGCGGATCTTGACCTCGTATGGACTTTGGCCGGCTGAGGTGATAACAATAAAGACGAAATTAATGGGATTACCGTTCATACAGTAAACGAATATGATTGGTTGCTTCTTATATTACACAAGAAATTTTCACTCTGACCATGCAGAATCCAGCAGATAAAATTGCAAGCGCATAGAAAATTGCAGTCCGATATCATCCGCAGTAAATCGTTGTTAGGAAATAATCAAATATCTATAATAAATATTATATATAATAATTAATAATAATATATGAATCACAATATTCTATTATATATTTAGTTTTATATTATATTACATATAATATTATAAAAATTAACTGACTATATTTAGCCATTTAAGTATGTAGGTAGGCATAATGTGTATATATAGCTAGTTACTTATACCTACTATGACGTGCTATAAATCATAATGACGTATAATAGTTTCACCGAGAATTCAAATTAGATACCTACTAATAATTTAGAATACCTTTCTACCTACCTACATGTTACATATTAAAACACATCTGCGCGTCATCGGCTACTGAATAGGATGGTATATGGTTAGCTACTGAATAGGCACGTTATTGTAGTACGGAATCAAGTTGTGTACTCGTATCACGCGTGTAGAATTGGGAGACAAACAATAAAACCCATTGTTTTTTTTATTAAACTTCTATAGTTTTGCACGCGGATTGAACTCGAGATTATTATATTTGTGTCCGGAAAAACTTTGACGCCGCTTCGTGCGAACGGCATATTATATATACCTTACCTACTACGATGCAATCGGGTGAACGGCCAATGACATAGGTATTTTAAGGAGTATTCACCAGAAACCAACAAATTACCTACCTATACCCGCTGACAAGAAAACGAACAAGTTAACTGATATTTACCTATAATACTACATAGTGGCCGTTTAATGAATAAAAGCAATAGACAGGCTTTATAGTACATGGGTTGGTACATCAAAACCAGCAACAGGAGTGGGTTAGGTACCTACCTAAATGACAATACAAGAATGAGGTAATATTGATGACACAGCCGTTGGCAAGCAATTTATTGAAAAAGCAGAACCTATACCATGGAAAGTACTACAGACAGCGGTGGTACACAAGGACTTCAATAAATTACTATTTCCACAACGAATCCTAGTCCCTTTAATATAAAGACTATTCATCATTTTGATGTTTGGGTCATGCTCGGCCGAATCACTATACGTCACGCTGACGAAGTGGCTTTTCTTTTTTCTATACCCTGTACATTTTTAATTAAAATTCTTAAGGGAACAATATTGGGAATAATAATATATTATCTAGTAACTTTATCTCTATCGTTTGATTGATCGAATATTATTGTTTTTTTAATTTTAATTTTTTTTTTATGAACCTCAGTTATTTAACATTTCTTAACATTTTGAGAACTTGTTAAAACTTAAAATCCTTTTGTTCTTTATTTGTATTCGGTTTTTTTTTCATTTTACCATAAAATTATCCAATATACTTTCACATTCATCTTCTACCACTGCCACTAAAGTACGATTTACCGTTTTGTATTTTCAATACATTTTCTGATTAATAAACTGTCTTTTTGGACACTGTAAGTTACTCTGACTGTATACTAACGTAAATTACTTTAAGAGAGTTGAATTTGATTAGGTAAAAAAATTACTCCTGAGACGAAATTTATTATTTTTCACTTTGAAACTGTATTATATTGTTTAATTTATAGCAGTATCGTCTGCTATCTACAGCGTAATAATATTATTATATAGGTATGTACCTATGCAATTTTATATATTTTATTTACCTCTATAATTTCATAGTTATACTATAATATTCATAGTTAGTGAAATATAAAATAGTTAAACAATATACCCAATGTAGGTTCTTTAGTTAATTTAAGTCGAAATAAAACATTTTTTTCGTTTATCTAAAGACTAAAAATATTCAAATAATTTTTCAAGAATATTTTTAAAACAATATTTTTAAATGATAATTTTTAAAACATTTACTTATACATCCTCTATAATAAATTATTTATACATAATTATATAATGCGAATACATTTTTGCTGTCAAATTTACCTTTGGTAATACCTATTGCACCAAAGTAATTAGCTGTAAGTATTTTACATTTTGAAATCGACTGTCTAGATTAAAAATTAATCTAAATCATCACATAGTAATAAAGTTGCCCCCTTTTTTTTAAAACTTGTTTTATAAATACGATAAAATTTAACATACAAATAAAATAATACCACAGAGGTTTTTTTTACCATGTAATATTTATTAACAACTAGATTGTACGAAGAATAGATTGTATAAAAAAAGATTAAAAATGAACATTAATTGCTTTGTTGGGTAGGCAAGGCACTGTTTTGGTAGACCAAAGGGTGGGTGTGCTGTCATATTAAATCTGAAAGCAATTGTTTTTTTTCTTTCTAAAAAAAATTCCGAGCATCACTGTTTTAGCAGTTTTCCCCAATTGTACGATAAAAAAACATAAATGTACAACTTGCAAACTATTTTGTTTTTATTTATTAACTAAGCACTTAAGCATCGTAGAATCAAATAATAATTTTTTGATTTGAAATGTTTACTACCTATATAAATGTGTTTGTATAGTTGAATTATGCCAGAATACTCATATAAAAACATCATAATTCAAGTTGTATAAAAATAAATATTGGATGCATTTTATATTTGTACATAGACCTAGGTATGTAAAAATTGGAAAATTAATTCATCGTATAAAGTTATTGTATACTAAAACTAAACTTTATTTAAAAACAAATTCCTTATATTTTTATGCAAAAAACCATTTGATTGAAATATATATGTACAAAAACTACTGTAAATTATTTTGGTTAATAATGTTTTTATTTTTTTCTATTTCGACAGAAAATGGTCTTATTTCTGGCTAAGACTAAGACTGTAGTGAAAGCTTACATTTACATAAAACACCGATATTGTCGAAATAACAAAATTCGGGAAACTCCAAATCTCCTCGTTAGTTATTTACTAAATGGAAAAAAAATATTGGTCTACCCTTCAAACTTAGATAACAACGAGCCGGCAAGTAATAATTATAATTATATTAGTTAGGATAGAGTGGTTTATATTGTATATAGGATTGTATATGTACAATCAACAATGTCTATATTTTCTACGTAATATCATTGATTATAAATACTAGTATTTAGTATTTATAATCAATGATAATATGTTATAGGTTTGATCCAGTTTTTTCAAGTTATCTATTTAAAAATAATTTTTCACTGTTTTAAAATACTTTTTATGATATTATCAGATTACCTACTATAATATATTTATATTGTTTTAATGTAATATAGGCACTATACATGTTAACTTGTTTTTATTTTCATAATTTCATCATTCTTAATTTCATGTTATCAATTCAGTTAATTAAACTAGTGAATTAAATTAAAAACAGTTTGTTATAATTAGTGTGAAAAGTTCACAGAAAAAATACACAATAATTTGATTTAATTGTTATTTTTTTGTTTTAATTACACCAGCAGAATTTTTAAATACTTGAATAAAGTTATTTGCATAAGACAAAATTTGAAATGTAAAATATTGTTTTTTTTTTTATTCCCATGAATAGTTTTGAAACTAAAAGTTAAAGTTTATAATTGTTAGAAGAAATATTTCTGCATACAATTTTAAGAAATGTTTCAGTTAGAATGAGCAATAAAAAAATGTAATCTATAGACTTATTCTTCAATTTATAATATAATAGTTATACAAAAATCAAATACCAGCTGACTACATAATAATATGTACATTATACTTGTTAGTTTTTAATTAACAAAATACCTATACACATTACTGGTAATATTAAAGGTATGAATTATGAAATTGTATTTAAAACAATTGTAAATTTGTTATTGTCTATAAAACAAAAAAGTTTTAATGATAGGCAGACGGTTTAGATATAGACGAAATTATGTACAAAGTACCTGCGGACAAATATTTTATTCTCGACTTTTGTACCTATACTTTTAAATAGTCACTAGTCTTTTAATGGTCATAAAATATAGTCTATTATACATTTACAAAACAAAACATTTTTTGATAAAGTCATGTTAAGTAATTTTATAAATTAGTTAGGTACCTACTCACAAATGAGAATTTTGTCATTTTCAAAATCTACAGAGGTGAACATTTTCAACACAAACAGTTAAAAAAATATTTTCTTTAAATATTAAACCCAACGCAAAACAAATTATTATAATGTAGATACAAGGTACCTATCACATCTGTGTTATTTCAATCAAAAAGTACATTATAAAATATGTGGGTACCTGGTACCTACGACCTACCTAATGGATAGGTATGCAATAGGTGTACATACGTCATACATAAGCCACACAAACTATAATATTATTTTTATTTAATTTTTTTTGGGATGTGTGCTTTAAACTTTTTGTTGAAAAGATGACTCAATTTATGCAAAGTAAAATAATTATATACGTTCTATTTACAGTTAATAGATTAGTGTTTCGAAAAACTGTAAAGCACAGAAAGAGTTTAAAAAAAATAAATACCCCTACTATAATAATATAGCTTTATCGTCCAACTCAGAATCTAAAATAAATTACAGTAATGTAAAATGTAATCGTTAAAATTAAAGTATTTTTGTAGATCGTAAAAATGGTTCAAAACACTTCAATGAAAAACATTTTTTAAAAATATTGTTATAATATTATATAACAAACAGAGAGGTACATATATTAATAAAATAATAATAATAATAATAGGTATTGTTAATTTTTTATTTAAATATACATATTATTTTTTAATGTATTAAGATTAGTTTAATGTTATGCAGTACATTATTTGTAGCTTGTTACATGAATAATTTCATGTTGCATAATATTTTGATAAGTAGGAAGATATAGCGTTGATTTCAAAAAGTACACGAAAAAGCACTAGTTAGAGAGCACAAGTGATTGCATAATCGTTAAAAGTTTATTTGATCGAGTAGGGAGGAACTCGAATGAGTAGGTACGTTCATATATTCCATGTAAGGAATATAATAGTTGGTAACATATTATTTAGAATTCACCTAACCGAGATCTAGTCCAAAATCATGCAGATTGAAAGTATAGTGTACAGCCCGTATTCAAAACGACAAGAAGTTTTTACGTAGGTTCAATAATGTGCTAACCTATACAGAAGTTAGCGTTCTATAACTTTTTTTAAACTCTGAGTATCGTAAAGACGTTATTGGTTATAGTTTGTAAGGCAGCATTAATGTTCTCCAGTTTTAGTGTATACACACCATAAAATATTCAATCAATCAAAAATGGCATGAATATTTGTACTTTTGAAACGATATTTTTCATTTTGAAAAGAATAATTTCAAGGTTAGATATTGAAAGATTAATTATTAAAGGTCTGTTTTTAAAGGATACTTGAACATTTTGAAGCAGCCCATCAATTAGTGTTGTTACGAAAAAGTGTATACAAATAAAAATATCGAAGAACTTGCTCTGCTACAAATAAGTACCTAGTGCCGAGTCTCGTCATTGAGTTGGTCACTGTAATTTATGTGTTCAATTTGAGTTCAATCATGCATCAATGTATAAAGGTACAAAAAACGAATCTGAGACTGTCATTATATGCAAGAGCAGGATGATTCACAAAGCATGCTCCCCCCATTTTTTCTTTAATTATGCAGTTATTCAAAATCTGACTTTGAATTTTAAAATATACTTAAATATATAAATTCTTGAGATTTTTCGTACTACTTAAGCAGTGTCATGTAGAGATACAAACTTCTGTTTATAAAATAAGAACACCCCTTCAATTATAAATTATGCAGTCAATTTTTTTTGAAATTCAAATTCATCAAAATCAAAGTCTGTACGAGTAGTTTTTGAGTTATTTAACTTTGTGTTCTAAGAATAAAATGTCCATGGAAATGGGTTTATGAGATATAGGTGCTATTTTAATTTGAAAATTGTAGTCATTAATATTAATTATTAATCTATCAATATTAATAATTTACAAACATTTTTTATATTCGTGGAAATCCATTTCTAAGGACTATTATTCTTAATTTCAACATTTTAATAACTAAGAAACTACTCATTAGAATTTTGAATTAGGTAGGTAAATCGATATTTTCAAAAAAATTATCCACTAAAACTAAATCATTTACAGTAAAAATGAGGATTCTCATTTGAAAAAACAGAGTTTAGTGCTAAATATATATATTGTATTAAAATAATATTTATATTGCTAACATAGAAAAAGATTTCAAGTCACAGCATACATTCATTTTGGAATTACAGCAGAATCAAAATAGTTTTTGTTAAAAACTGGTTTTGCTTAAAAATTCCAGTTTTATTCAATTTTGTTTTTCCCTATTATATTGAAAATGATGGATGTTTTTACTTTTGACCTAATAAGTACTAGGTAACTATAGATCCAAATTCACCACCAGAAAATATCTTGAAAGTCGAAAATCGATCCATTTTTATTTTTGACTCCTCCAAAAGGCAAAGGTGATGACTGATGACAGATACAAAGATAAAAATACACATAATTTTAAATAAATTCCATGCAATCACTTTTTCGCTCAGAATCTAAATATTAAATAATTATACAAGCTTTACACTTTTCCACGAAACATAAATAATTGCGTGTAGAGCAGCATAATTAAGAACACGAACCAAGATTAAGTATATTTTTTGGGTTGGGCGTTTTTCGTTTTGACATTTAGTTCTTAATTATTTACACCTCCCATAATGCGTCTATATATATCCAAGCGAGTTTCATTCGTATAGTATATTATTTCTTTGATGAAAGTGTAATAATGGAAAACTAGCACGCAATCGTAGGATTACGGAAGTAGAAGCTATGGAAAAAAAAATTAAAATTTTCGTAAATAAAAAGAAAATCAGTTGCCTATACATTATTATTACTCAAAACATAATAACATCATAACGAATTTCTAGAATTTGCAAAGTCGGTAGGCATTTGGGTACTTATGATGTTTCTTCGTAAGGAAATAACATGTTCGTATATACAACAGGTAATTGCAGTATGCGGCCGTTACGGTCGTGCAATAAAATTATATTAGATACATTTTATTGGTTTAATCAGATTTTTTTTTATACGACTGTGAAAAAACCCGCTTTACACCAAGTGTTTTACATGGCTTTCATGGGGTTTTCTCATTTAACTAAACAAAACGTCAGGGAGTCCTATTCTTGGTCGGACCTTTATCATGTAGATACGCAGTTTTAATAATACGAGTGAGCATTTTAATGCGAAGCAAACACGATAGGGCTTAAAGGATATATAACAACGTAAACGGCAATATAGATGCGATCATCAATGCTCGGCATAATACGTGCTACTTCGATTATGTCCGACTGGAAATGCTTGTAATAAGGTCCTTACCTGTGATAATTATTTTTGATTCGATCAATTTTTTTTTTTTAATGATGTATTTATATACAACTTGCGTGCAATTAATACCCTAACTTACTCCCCGGTGTTATATATTTTACATAATTATTTATAACTTTATGTTGTAAATTAACATTTGAAACAGTAGATATTATAAGCAATAATATTCGACATATCACATAAGACTTTAATACATATATAACAATAATAAATCAATAAATACAATATTGTGAATTGTTATTTCACGAAACCTATGGTTATAATATTATTATCAAGGCTGGGCAAGTTAACGATTTTTTTTAACTTGTTAAGTTAAGTTATTTTAAAATAATTAAGTTAAGTTAAGTTAAAAGTTACTCGTATTTTTTTTCGTTAACTCGTTAAGTTAAAAGTTAACTTTGAAAAAAAAGTAATTTAACTTATTGTAAAGTTAAAATTTGCTAATTTGCAAAAAAAAAAAAATCCAGCCATATTATATGGTTTATTAGTTTTTCTTTACGTCCAAGAAAATTACTGGGTAAATTTAAAATGATACATCAAAGTAAAAACACATAAAAAATTTGCGTTATTCTTCGGACGAAAATTAACTTAATTTAGATATTTTTGGAATAAAATTAACTTTAAGTTAACACGTTAATCTTGAAAAAAAGTAACTTATTAAGTTAAAAGTTAATTTGAAAAAAAAAAGTAACGAGTTAATTAACTTAACGTTTTAACTTAATTTAAATTGTTAACTCGTTAATGCCCAGCCTTGTATATTATACACGAGTTCCCCCGCGCAGCATTAAAGTATAAACGTAAAATCGCAAACTTTGGATAGCTATAACTTCCAAAATAATGGTTTCCGCAAAAAATTTAAACAGTTTCGAAATCAGCGTTATAAAAACATGTCTTTAAATTTAAATTCGTAAGGAGCGTGGTAAAGTGCATTTTAGCATAAAAAAATTACAAAAATTAGTAGTTATCATTGATTGACAAATCAATTGAATGACGTCAAATGGCCGTATCATAGTCATGCATGCAAAAAATCCAAGTATAGGTACTCAAGCAAATTCTTACCAAAAAAATGTATGC
>NC_042494.1:166142254-166147980 GCF_005508785.2 Acyrthosiphon pisum | reverse complement strand
TATATCTCAGTTATACTGATATACATTTTTATGTTCACCTGCAGTACAATAACTACCTATAATATTAATAAAAATAATAAATTAACCAAGACAAACTAAAATCTTTAAAAATTGAACCTTGAAAACTGTTAAATTCAAGCAAAAAATAACTAACAAAAATATATTATATATTGCTGCGATTGTCTGTCTTTGTCTAGCACACGCGGAACATAGAAACAACAACCAAACGCCTGACAAAAATTAAGGTACTTCTAGTTGTTCGATTTAAAATATGTTTACTTTGCATCGGTCGAAGCACTTTTTCTAATAATAAATTAATAAAGTATATTTAATGTATATAAAAAGCTGCTCAAACTAATTAACCTATTTGCTTACTGGCTACCTACTTTAAATGTATTCTTTTTTCTTTATGATTGTTATAGTTATTAGTAATAATATTTGTAATAACTTATTACATAAATAATAGATCTACATCTACCTTAGATTTTATCAGAGATTTTAACCTTCTCCTTCAAAAATCAGATAAATTTTAGGTGGACACATTTATACCGATAGGGGCAAATATATTTTAGGGCAAGGGATGCTGTAGCATCCCAGCATCCCAGCCAGTCCGCGCCTGCACCATTCACAGTGATCAGGGGAAAGCTACTTATGGGCTGTTCCATTTTAAACAAAAAATGTTACTCATAAGACTTATTAATCGCCCGGAAAACTTAATTGACCTTAATACCGAAGAACATAACTAAACTATTGAGACTTCAGAGTCTATGGCGTTCATTTTTCGATGACATTTTAAAATTCAATATTTTTGGCAAAAATTAATTTAAACTATATACCGTATTAGAATTTAACCAATAGTAAAATAAATTACTTTAATACCAATATAAATATATTATAAAATATACTTAGGTACCTTGTAATTTAGGCTGACAAACCGTCTTTGCTCAGAATCGTTTTTCAATTGCAATGATTTATCATTGAATTTAAATTAACTCATAGATTACAGTGACTTACTCCTCAATCTTCAAGAACGAGGTTAGATTCTAACCGTTAGAAGGAATGTATTAAGCATACTAGGTACAAGGTACAGACTACCGAATACTTATAAATTATAATAGGTACCTAATTCACTTGTGTACCTACTGATAGTTAGGAGGCTAGTTAAGACTTTTTGATTTTAACCCTAAAGCCCTCCTATTTTCGAAACTGGTTAGACTCTAAGCTTAAATAAACATTTTTGGGAGGTAGATGTACATACAACTTACAAGCATTCTGCAGTGGCGCCGAACTATATTTTAAAAGGGGGGGCAAGTAAAAAGTTATACGGACCACCACCTCCGTTTACGCTTGCTTTAGTGCTGCATATGTATACAATATACATTAATAGCTTATTACGAACATAATTCATAAGTAGTTTGCTGGGGCACCCACGGACCCCCACGACCCCACCCACTGAAAAAAAGGGGGGGGCGGTTGCCCCTCTTGGGTTATAGGTTCGGCGCCACTGGCATTCTGTATTAAAATAATATCGGTATGGATCATCGTTTTCAAACTATTATTGGGACTTAAGCCGTGGTTTCCTACAACCACGCATCCGTGATTGCGTGGTGCGCGATGCGCTATTGCGCGATCACACTTGCGTGATGCGTGATGCGTGTTGCGTGATGATGTTTTGCTACACAGTGCGTTAGGAGTACTGGCTTGATAGTTCTGATAAATTTTTATGTTATGTAGTAGGTACCTACCCCGATAAATATATTTATGCATCAATTGGTTAGGTATATGACGTAATAAAACGTATATGACGGCAAAAATATAATATTAGATGTGAAAACAGGTCCCCAAGAAATATTTATATATTAAATTAAAACACCCACCCCTTTAAAAAATCCTGGCTGCAGCTATAATATTATAGCTCTTGAAAATGGTACGGAGGGTTCTCTTTTGATTAGTTCAAAATTAATTCGCTACACCGACTGGTGTATATTATTATATGTTATTTTAATAGTGCATATATTATGTCATTGCATATTATATGATATATCACGTATACTTACATTATAGGTATCTACTCTCTACTAACTACTATAAGTAGGTTGTAGGTACCTAAATACCTAATATCTATTATAATATAGTTGTAAATTGTAAATAATTAATTGTATGTTTTCTTTTCTAAATATATATAGTTAATAGCATGAACTACTGCATGTAATAATGTTAAATTGTATGTAGGTACCTACAGCTAATGTCTTAACTCTTAAGTTCTGCAGACAGACCTAACTCTATTAGCATTACCTACCTTAAATAATTTTTATTTTTATAACTACTATATCCATTATTTCATATTATAATTTTGTAACTATAGGTACCTCGTACTTATTTGATAAGTTAATAGTGATTCATAAATTTAAGATTCTGTATCAATTGTCCAGACTCCAATTACAACGTATAATACTGATAACTGGATCACCTATTGATGTATTTAGTAGAGTAGGTTGTAACTTGTAGGTATAACTTCATAAAAAAAAAATATTTTAAAACAAGTATGATTGTATGAAATATTTTGCTTTAGATCCTAACAACTATCAACCTAAAAATAACGGAGACAATAATATTATAATAAGACCTGTATAGGCGAATTTCGTGCGATTTTCGCGCTCTGTGCCTCAATCATATTACACAAATATTTTTCAGAAATATAGGTACCTAAACAACCAAATTACATTTTAGAATTTAGGTAATACATTAATACTTTTAAAGTGAATTTGAAAATAATTTAATAACTCACTACCTATGTGTACTTTGTAGTCTGTATAGTCTGTATCTGCCTAGTTGAAAGTTTGAATACTGCAGTATTTTAATTTATAATTTATATATTTGTTATTCTTAATTTGAATTAGCACATAGGTATTCGACGATGTCCAGTGTTTATAGCCTTTACAAAATATAAACGTTATTTTTATTGTATTTACATTACAATTTCAACGTTGAAATAAAATTTTGTTAATTGTGCAATGGGATTTTCGACTACTTATTCATAAGTCATAATTGATATCCAGTTAGTCATCCGATTTACACTCTTATTACATAATAAACTCGTGTATTATTTACATCGTCAAAAAGATTCTTTACAGTCACATGAAAACTTTCGAAAATCGGATGACGCAGACAACGCTATTATTTTAACTTTTGACACGAAGGTCGGCTTTACTATTACTATTATTATTATTATTATTGTTGTTATTATTATTATTATATTCTGTGTTATTGTAACACCAAATTGAGGTTCAATAAATTATAAACATGTTAATTTAAAAACGTATACTTACCTACATTAAATACTTTACAGGGAATCGATTATCGTCCATCTCTAATTAACGCAAATAGCATAGGTACTTTAGAGTTGTGGTGTTACGTATTATAACAATAGCCCATAGGTATTTCAATTGTATATAATTTATTATTTACAATCCACATTATTATATAATTAATAGGTAGATAATATCTGAAATCTACTAAACGAGGCATAAATATAAACGAACAATAATAAAAAAATTAGCAAAGCATTAGGAAATCAAAACCAGTGGTATTCAACCGTTGGGTCACGTAATCTATAAAAATGCAGGGTCGTGACAAGTCTTTTGTTAAAAAAAAAAGTTTATTATAAAATTATAAATTATAAATTCGAATAAGTAATGAATGAATTGAAGAACCATATTTTACAGTAGATATAATTATAGTTAAAATGTATTTTTTCTTTTATGACCTACAAAGGTGACACAAGTCGTGAAAATATTGTTACAAAAACAGTGGATCGCGAGTCAAAAAGGTTAAACACTATACTAGTCAAAAATAAAAATAGTAGAGGAGATCCGTCCTCCTCCGCACCCCCCCCCCCCCCCAATTCGAGCACTGATTATTTAATATAATTATAACTTTATAAGTATTTATAAATACTTTTACTATGTAGGTATAATAATAATATTATGTATAGACAATATAGTGAATTGTGTATAGACGTTTTACGTTTAATAGTTAATTAAATTCGATTGGAAATATAAAAGTATCATGTACCATGATACTTTTTTTTAAGTATCTTGCCCAACTCTGTATATAAAATATATAAATATATAATGTGTATACCGATATAATCTAATTGTGAACATAGACAACGTGTGTAATACATATAACTATTTAATACTTTTGTCTAAAATACAGTTAAATTTTTTTACGTATAACTGTTTAAAACAAATACTTCCAAATAATGCAATGGCTTAAGGTTAATAAAATATATTAAATTCGGATTTTTAACGGTGAAAAAATATCTATTTTGCAATTTAAATGTAACAGCATATTGAATAATTATGTATAGTACATAAAATACATTAGCACATTATATGTATTAAGTAGGCACATATTATATATTTCATCGATCACAATACAGTAGGTATGTAGTATGTATACCTAATACAATACAGCGTAATACATGTATATGTTAATATATAGTTTACGACAAACGGAATTCTGTTCCATTCTACTTGGCATAGCCATATTATACACATACCATTACCTATACCTGCAAGTAATAATCACTATAATATATAGCTAATACTTAATAGCTTTATAACAATAATAATAATAATAATAATAATAATAAAAATAATATTTATGTATATAATAATAACCGATATGTACACAGTACACTTGAGTACCTATACCTAGTAAGTATTTTAGTATCATTATGTTTTTGTTCTGCAGATTATGCCTGGGACAAAGTAGGGCTTTATAAATGTAAATTTCTTTAGATTTACGTCCTAGCTAACTTTCTAACTTTCAATTTCAAAAAAACGTTATTCAATTAATAACTTATCATAATATTAATTATATTATTAGTATTTATATACTGTCTTTAAAAGTTCAATCTATTATAGCGTCCTTACTATGCCACACGTTCCCCTATATAAATATTAAATTTACCTACGATTGGCGTATGGAAGTACCTATAAATAGTTTGAGAATTTAAGAGAATCCAGTTTGTATACTTAAATAATAATTGTTATACAATATAGTTGTAATTATTGAGCAAGAGAATCCTGGCTGCAGTTTTTTGTTAAAAATTTCAAATATAGGTACTAGAAAAAGATAAAATATAATTAAACCTACACTCAACTATATAGACAACTATAATAGGTAACAATTTAATAATATACATTATCTATAGTCATTTATTTTAAATTTTATGCCAACTACACCTGTCGGCTGTCACCAAACTTAAAATTGTTAGGTTTGTACTTTTTTACACACTACCCAGTAACCAAATGGCCAAATCCTGAAAAGATCAAGATAATTCAATAATTTTAAGAAAAAAATTAATATTCTGTTTGGGAGAGTAAAATTATTTTTATGTACTTGCATAAGGTAATAGTCTGGTGACTTTGATGTGAACATTTTTAAAAATAGGATTCACTATTAATTATTTCTATAATGTATATGATATAATATAATATAATAGGTATAATATCATATCGTATATGATTTTGTTTTAGTTTAATTGATTTTTTTTTTATTTATTTTGATAGCTGTATATTACAATATTACTATAAAAAAAATATATACCAATATATTTTTACTTATTTTTTCAATATATAAATTAATTTACCTATAAACCAATTCAGTATTCATACTTCATAGTTATTCACCTAACCAGACTACATATTAATTTAGGT
>NC_042494.1:166128800-166140808 GCF_005508785.2 Acyrthosiphon pisum | reverse complement strand
ATAATAATCTTACCTTTAAATTTGATAATAGGTCAATTCACTCTAATATAAAAACTAACAGCACACAATTGAATCTTCTGAACGAACATTTGCTATAACGTACGTGTGTAAGACGGAGACAACACATGCGGGTGCGACGTCCTCTTAATAATAATAGGTAGGTACTGTAACCGAAAAAACTAAAAAATATACAGATTTTTTTTTTGTTGATATTTCAAGCTCAAATTTGAACAAAATTACATGTTTAAGTGAAGAATACTGAATAAATATTTATTAGTTATATGGTTGCAATTTGAAAACATTATTCGTGGGTACTTTAAACTTTATACAATTATACTTAAAGTATATGATTACATTTTATACCTATACACACAATGACATTTCTAAACGCAATTTTTTTCTTAAAAATGAATTCAACCAATTGTTTTACCGTATTAGTATCACTAAATACTAATAGACAATATAGTAAGGTACCTATCTCAAAAAAATTACTTGAATAGCAATAATATCATAGGACATCAAATATACATAGTAATTAATTTTTAGGATGACTGACAGTCTTCACTGAGAAATGTTTTTCGTAATGATATATTGATATTATATCATTGAATTCAAATTTACCCCATCCATTGCATTATTACAATTTACAGTGACCCACATCCACACGACACCTACAGCTAACCATCATGGCTAAATAACCAAGTCTTGGCCAACCTTATTTTTATTATCCTTTTTTGTAATCACTGATAAGCACCTGTTATCTAATATAGTAGTAATATTTATCATTCATTCATGAAAAATGGAATGAATCATAATAATACTGAATATTGATAACTCAACTACTCTCGACACTCGATTGAAAAGTGGAAACACAAAACTTTATCCGGATGTTTAAAAGATATTTTAAATTTTTAAACACTGACTTGTTTAATGTTTTTGGGCAAAATAAACAGTAAACTAATATCTCAAAAATGGCTTGCGGCTCATTAACACCTAATGTGTTCATCTCAGAACTTGATCAGATTATGAACATCTTGGAACGAGGCACAATCGTCACTCGATTTTATTTGAAGAAGCGGCCTGAGAAACGAACATTGAAGTTACGCAAGGAAACACGACAGATTCTCTGGTCAAGGACAAGCAGTAGCAACAATAAAACCTTTGATGGCTCTTGTAATTATATATTTTAGTTTAATCTAATATGTATACAACTACCTATACAATTATTATATAATTATATTGCACTACCTATTATCTGTGTAATGTGTATTGAACATTTTATGTATGATTTTCTATTTTAGTGGACCTCAAAGATGCCAAAGAAGTACGTTGTGGTAGAAATAGTAAAGAATTTGATAGATGGCCTGATGAATTGAAGAAATTTGAAGCGTCCAAATGCTTTGTCATATTTTATGGCAACGAATTCAAATTGAAAACTCTTTCCATAGTTGGTATGTTTATTTATTATATTATTATAACTTTCAGGGTAAATTTTATAAATAAATAAAAGGTAACTACTTCGGGTACTATATCTTATTATGAATAACTGGACATAACACTGTGAAGATGGTTTATAGATGCTTTAATTTTGTTAATTTCATTTTTATTAATAACAATTTTATATACCTAGGTGATTTATAACTAGCTTAAGTAATACAATTAAATAAACAATACAATATTTGTAATTACTTACCTAAAAAAAATATAATATACTATATTATAAAAATTAGTTGCTCTATATAAACTATTTTACTCTTGAATCCCAAAAATGTTGTAGATAATAATTAGGGCCCGGATTTCAATGCAAAGTGTATCTTTTTTTGGGGATCTTAGACAATGCTTTTCAAGTACATAATTTGTTTCATGAAACAGATACTTCAGCAGTGAAATTTTTATTTTCCATTTTTTAGTCATTTTGTTAGTTATAATGTATATTAATTGTATATCGTATAATTCAGTAGCGTATTTGATTAGTCATCTAAGGAGGGGGGGCATATCCTTTTGGTCCAAAAATTCTACTTTTAACTATTCACTCATTAAGGCTTTTGCAGAGGAAAAATATGTATTCAATAGTAACATTTGTAGGATGTGATTATAATTTATTAACACTCTGAACTTCTAATCAAATTTTCATCTAATTTCAGTTTTTTTTTTTTTTAAATAAATTTATAGTAAATTATTTTAAATGTATTTTCTAATTTTATATTAGGTATGTGTACCATAATAAAACATTGCGTTGAAGAAATAATTTTGTATGTCATTTTTAACACGTTCACTGCAGATCATATTTTTGTGTACTTATTGTGACGTTGAAAATCTAGTTTTAAAAAAAAAATTCCTAAAAATTGAAAATTAAAAAATCAGTGTACAAGTTGCACTCGACTATGAAACAATGCTCATAGAAGACGCTGACAAAAAATAGAACTATTGTAGTAAAATAATTTTTCGACGGTTTTTAGAGCATATAAATCCAGGCACTAATAATAATAATAGTTTTTACTTATTACATATTATTTTAGCTTTTATTTATTTAACTAATTAAAAAATTATAAAAAAAATTAAAATAAATGTATTATCCATAAAGTAATATGAGCAATTTTTTTCTTAATTTGAGAGATAGAGCCTGAACTGTAATGGTTATCATTCATTTCAAGTGCTCATAATCCGTACCCCTTAAAAATGTTACATAATGTATTCAATATCAGTGGCGTCGTGAAATTTGTTTTCCTATGAAGGAAGAGGAACTACCTTAAATAAGTACCCACACTCCAATTTTTTCACATTTTACACTTATTTTTTCACACATTTTAAATGCAGTTCGTATGTGACTATGAGACTATAAATTATTAACTTGTCTATATTCTAGGTTTTGGAGACCAGAGTTATTGGGATACCCACCCCCATTTTTGTATGAGGTGGCTGCCTCTTAAAATAGCTATTTACGCGGCCACTGTTCAATATTATATACTGTTAAGAACAATCATGGAAGGTCTAAATATGCACCAATAATTATTTTTTTTTTTATAAAACTTGTTTATCTATTTACCCCTTCCAATAATTTGTTACTTTTGACCACCAAAAGTCTAAACTAGATTCAATTTTCTACCATAAACATCCCTCAAAGACCAAAGTTAATGATTTTTTTGACTTAACGTTTTACACTATTGTTCATGGGCACAAATAGGTTGAAAGGGGCTTAACCCCACCAGTTTTTTAAACATATTTCAGTTTAAAATATGAATTATCAGGGCTTATGCTGCTAATACAATTCTAGCAAACCCAGAAAAATTTTCCAAGTTGTGCCTATGTCATTAGTTCTGTTTAGAATCTAAAATATATAGAGTTAGTATCTAATATATTTTTTCATTGAGCTCAATTAGTATCAAATAGATTCTAATATTATTCTTTTCATGTTTGGTGCTAGTCAATTAAATAGTAAATACAGTAATCACTTGATAATTCGAATAACTCAATAAATCTAACTAAACGCTGAATCTCCTGAGAAAACCTCTATACTTAGAAGAAAATACATGTATTCCCCTCAATAATTCAAAATGTCTGTCGGTGGAACACTCTACAATTCACATTTTTTCCACGAATCTCTATAATTCGAATTTCCTCAAACGCTATTATATGTAACTTCATATGTATGTACATATAAAGATTATGTACAATCTATTTGATGTGGCCACTCGCTCGCTCGGACATTCAAATCAAAAATATCCCCCTATTTGGTATGCAAACCACCTCGGGTGAACCTAGGTTAAGATGAAATAATAACAATTATTAATATTATTGTGTACCATTGACACAATAGGGAAACAAACTGTTTACCTAGGGTTCGAGCTCGGTTCACTTTTCATGGCATAATCATCATACCCATAGGCGTGCACACACTTTGTTCGCAGAGTATGCGGCTGATAAAATGTGCCCCTCATGATATAAATGCACTTAAAATTAATGAAGATGGCAGGCGGGGACGAAACCCCCCACCAAATCGGATCCATTTTCGGGTGGGGGGGGGGGGGTAGGAGTGCCTAAATAGTAAATACTAAATACTTAGGTACACTAAAAATAAAACCCATATTTCCTTAAATCATTGAGAACCACTCACAGTAAATTTAAAAACAAGTTCATATTATGATCATATTCATATCGCTAAATCGTTTACCACAAGTCTAAATTATGAACTGACACTATTTATGTGCCCCATAAGACGAGACGTGCAGTGGCGTATATAGGGGGGAGGCCCTCTAGGCCAGAGCCCATAGTGAAATTGCAGGTTTGATTAAACCATTTCATGTATGTATATACACTGTTTACAGTTTTCCACCATGATTAAAATGGTTTTGAGGAATCAACAAGGAAATGTTAGATTGTCAGGACTTGCTTTGATGACTTTTATGTGTTAAATTCATAATAAGATAACATTAAAATATATATGTATAAATTAAATTGTCAATATTTTTTTAAAAAAGAATTAAACATGAATTTTACACAATAATTATAAAATTATATTTCGCAATTTGTGTTTGTATTTATAACCACCCAGCTCTATAATAAATGTATAGTTATGGCTATGTTAGTCGCGCTATGCTGACTATTGATACATTGGCCCATAGTGAAAATAATTTGTATATACGCCACTGGAGACGTGTCTACCCACAGGGTACGCAAGCGCACACTCTGCATACCCCGTGCGCACGCCTATGATCATACCACCACTGGGCCACCACGGGACATTTATAAGTTATTAAACGTATTATATGCTAACTTTGAAGTGTCATACTTCGAAACTAAGTCCGAGCCCCAAATTCTGACTTCTCCATTGTTTCAGCGTACTTAAATAGATAAGTTTCAAAAAAAAAAAATGCAAAAAAAATATGTCCCGTAAAGTAAAAATATACCAATAAATGTAATATATACATATAATTTTTCACTTCTCTTTAATTCTAATACTCGGTAAATCAAATTTTAACTCTGTCCCCTGAATTTTGAATTATCCAGTAACTACTGTATTAAGATATCTTTGAAAATAAAGTCTCCAAGGCAGTAAAATCAAACATTAATTAATTCTCGATAAATAAACTGTATAGACGTATAGTTGGTACGTAATTAAAACTTGTGCTTAGGCCAGCTATAGTGTTTAGAATTGAATATAATCAGGAATGAGCCCAAAACTTCAAATATACCAAGTACTAATATTATTATTATTATTGATATTTTATCTCTTTCCATATCTGATTATCATTACCTGGATTACAGCATTATCCGAACAAGAATGTGAACTATGGATCAAAGGCTTATATCATCTTGTAAATGATACTGTCTGTGCTCCATATCCATTGCAAGTTGAAAGATGGCTGCGTAAAGAATTTTATATTATGGAAAATTCAAGGGAAACGTTAGTACAAAAATAAATCAATCATTTTAAACAAAATGTTTTATTTTAATAAAATGTTTTTATAATATAATCATTTAAAATTCTGTTTAAGCTAAAATAAAATAATTACAATTGCATACATTTTATAGAGTGACATTGAAAGATGTAAAATCTTTTTTTCCTCGTGTTCATTGCAAAATTTCAACCAGTAAACTACGAGAGTTGTTTCAAGAAGTCGATACCAGGAAGCGTAATGAGCTTAATTTTGATGAGTTTGTCACTCTCTATAATAAGCTTATCTATAATTCAGGGGTAAAAATTATATTTCATGAAAAAGTGTTTTATAACTGTTTAATACCTGTTGGCATTTTATTAGATTTTCAATGAATGTTTTTCAATGTATTGTTCAGCCGACGACACATTCAACGTTCAAAATCTAACTAGGTTTCTGAACGCTGAACAAGAAAGTTTATGTCTTGAAGAAGAAGTTGTTGCTAAACACATGAAAGAATATTTCAAGTATTGTGGAAGAGATTTAAATGATAAGCTACAATTTACCTCAACTGATGTAAGTTATTTTATATAAATTATCCAAATACTTAATTTGATAACACCAACAGTAAAAAGTACACCAAACTTCAACAATTTGTAGCTATCCATTTTATTTTATAACAAAATGCATTAACGTTTAACACTATAACAATGTATTTCATATTCCTATAGTTGTAATATTCGATATTTGCAGATCTGCTATCTTAGGGGGGCGGATAAAATTAAGGATAATATCATATTATCTCTTATCACACATAAAAAAAGGTCGGGATGAAAATAAATTGGGTGTAATTTATTTTAATCATTATAATTACACGTTACTCGTAAATAGCATTATATTATGTATGTATGTATGTATATAATAATAATAAAAAAAAAATACATTATGGTATAGAGTAGTAAATTATAAATAGTAATTTAGTGTATTGGTAAAGAAAGTAAAATATTTGCTTGTAGATATAATATCGTAATAACTTATTCTAATGAACTCAACATAAGTAGTTGTTTTAAGACTTTAGTTTGACTTGTTTCCCGAATTTCGCCGGCTAAAAACATTTCATCTACCACGGTGTATACCTTGTAGAAGTTGAACACCAGATCTAGTTCACAGACGTTGTGAAAATATTCGTTGAGGACTTCGACAAAATTGTGTATGGCCTCCAGATAACACAGATTGTTATCGCCAACGTCCACGCAGATGCAAAAATATAGACCGGCGTACCTTCGATAAATTATTTTGAAGTTTCTGAATTCTACGAAGTTTGTGTGTTTGGCATCTCTGACCGTTACAACTGCGTGCACTTCTTCGATAAGCTTTTGTTTCTCGTCATCGTCAAAGTTCATATACCATTTGGCTAGTCTCGTTTTTCCTGCTCTGTTTTGTATTAGAATGAAGCGGATCATTTTGAGTTGTTCGTTAAATAATGAAAAAACACAAACAAACGCGTTACGAATAATTAAATGACAAAAACCGCGTCAACTAAAAATCAATACCAAGTATTATTCTGTACTCGGGTAAACCGTGAACATACTACCTGATACTGCATTGGGTAATAATAAATAATGATGTATTATCATCATCCACTAGTCTTCCAAATGGCGAACACTGATAACTGATAACAGTTTTCGTTGTCTGTTATCAGCTTTGAACTCCCCTTTCTAATTTTAAATTTCATAATTTCATATTAAACTTATTTCGTGAAGTGTGAATATTGAAAAATTACAGATTATATTATTATAAATTATAATATTATATAAATATGATATTTATATAAACTTTATTCTGTGGTAAAATACTAAATACTAAAATACCTAGCAATAAATTAGAAATTACCCTTTTAATATTTAAACTTAGATTTTAAAGTATTCTTTCGATTTTAGAATATTTGATTAAGTTGAACATTAATAGTACTGAATAATTATTCTTTATAGTCATTAACAGAAATCATAACATATTTTAGACTATACATTTTGTATTTATTTAAATAATTACAATTCAAATTACTTTATTGAATTACATTTCTGTTTAATGTTTTCTATTAGTACCTTGATCAGTGGCGTATAAACCAATTATTTTCATTATGGGCTAATGTATAACTAGTCAAGCATAGAATGCCTAACATAGCTATAACTATACATTTTTTAGGGAGCTGGGACAAATAATTATGACATATACAATACAAATAAAAATTGTGCAATTTAATTTTATAATTATTTTATAAAATTTTTTTTTTGTTTTTTTTTTAAAAAATATTGACAGTTTCATTTATATATTTTAATGTTATCTTACTACAAATTTAACATGAAAGTTATTAAAGCAAGTCCTGGCAATCTAACATTTCCTTGTTGATTCCTCAAAAACGATTTTAATCAACCGGCTATGTTAATTATGGTGAAAAACTGTTAACAATATACATGCAATACTTTAATTGAACCTGCAATTTCCCTATGGGCTCTGGCCTAGGGGGCCTCCCCCTATATACTCTACTGGTACCTATTATAACATGTAGATGTATTTATTGAGATTCAATAAAAAAAATACTGTAAAGGGGTGAACTATCAAACTTTTTTCTCAGTCTTACAATTAATGTAGAACCTTTCTGTATTTTACTCATTGAGATTATATTATTGAATTTTAGGTATCATTACCTAATAATTATAAGAAATAATAAAATTTGTGTTTTGTTAGAAGCTATTTTTATTTTTTAATATTTAAAAAATATCATAAATATTTAATTTTATAATTTTTTTTGAAAATCAAAATATTAAAAGAATCTTCTGACAACACACATGTTATAATTGATGAACACCTTAATTTCAATAATGTAATAACAATGAGTGAAATACTGAAAGTTTTTAACCCTATAACCCCAGTGTATTTTTTTAGTTTTTACATAGTACCTATTATAAAATAATATACTTTTTTTTTTTAGTTTATGGATTATTTGTTTTCAAAACAAAATGAGATATGGGATCAATATTACGACAATATATTTCAGAACATGACAAAACCACTTTCACATTATTGGATAGCATCTTCTCATAATACGTTAGTATATTTTGTATGTTTTCAAGATATTAAAGTTAACAAATCTGAGGTACCAAGAGACCATACAAATTAGGAAAACATAGTACTATAACATCTACTATAGTACTATACTCAGTTCAGGTTAAGATTGGATCGGCTTCACGCATGCAGACTGAGCCTCCGAACAGTACCTGACCCCTATACGATGGCTATGCGTTCTATGATTGGCTGACAGTCATTGTCGATCGTCGGCGCTGGTACTGGCCGCCTTGCATACACTCCCACCAGTGTCTGGAATGCGCGAAAAAAACCTGTTTTGGTCAAGCGAGCGGCTCAATCTTAATCTGAACAGAGTATATAACCTATTATATAATATGTATTAATAAATATTTTGAATTGGATATTATATTATTATTAGTTACTAACTATGAACCTCTATAATTCTTGCACTTCATATTTTTAATCTAGATACATTTTATTATTTTATTTTTTATGATCTTTAAAATAAAATGTACAATTGAATTTTTTTATAATATATTTTGTTTTACATATTTATTTAAACCAATAAGAACGTTTATTTTAATATGCATTTACTAGTATATTATTTAACATTATTCTATAGCATTTATAATATATTGAAGTTAATAAAAATCTGGTATTATATGTTTCAGCTATTTAACTGGCGATCAAGTATCTAGTGAAAGTTCAATTGAGGCATATGTAAGGTGTTTACGCTGGGGATGTCGCTGTATAGAATTAGATTGTTGGGATGGACCAGACGGACTACCAATAATATACCACGGGCATACATTAACCAGTCGTATAAAATTTTTAGATGTCCTTAAAACGATTAAAGAACATGCTTTTATTGCTTCGCCGTAAGGAAAATATTATTATACAGTAATTAATTAATTAATTAATTAATTAATGAATGTAATTTTAGGTATCCAGTTATTTTGTCAATAGAAGACAACTGTTCAATACCACAACAGCGAAATATGGCATCAACTATGATTGAAGTATTAGGAGATATGTTACTTACACAACCAGTTGACCGGAATGAAAATAAAATGCCTTCCCCTGAACAACTTATGTATAAGTTCATAATAAAACATAAAAGACTTCCAGAAAAAGTTAACGGAGACCAAGCTGTCACAGTCAGACATAACGATGATTGTAAAAATATTATATATTTTATGTTTAATATTTTTGTTTATTTGCATAGTTTTTTTTCTAGCTAAGGACACTGATTTAAGAAACACAAAAAAAAATGGAGTACTTTATCTAGAAGATCCGTTGGAAAAAGAATGGAGACCTCATTTTTTCGTACTGTCTGGTAATAAGCTTTATTATACAGACCTCTGTAAATCAGATATCGATAATGAAGATGAAGCAGATGGAGGAGAGTTGGAAATTAGTGATGTATCTAGTGCAAATCGATTGAGAGAAGTTAGTAGGATTTAATATATAATTATATATTATGAATATTGAGGACATGGTAAAATATTGTACAGTGTGCTTATTGTCGGGATAGTTTATTAAAATAGTTTAGACCCTAAACCATTCTTATAAATGTGGGATTATGTATATTATACATAAATCCCTTTAAATTATAGATTCTAAGCGGAGTAGTTAACATTTTTTTTGTTTATTTTATTATTTTCGCATTTTCCAAATTAAATTTAATTGTAACTATGATAATTTAGTTTTATCAATATTTGTTTATCGAACAAAAAAGTGTGTTGCTTACCGTGCTAATAGGTAAATATAATCAAATATTATGGATTAGTATGCAATGTTATTAGTTTGATTTATTGTTTTCATAACATTAAATACTGAAATAATAATAATACATAACTTCAATATATTTTTCGGGCAAATGAATTTTAACACTATTCAAGTACAATACATATTGCTTAAGTAATTTTTATTTTGTTTATCCAAAATTACATAAAACCTATTAATATTAGTGTACGGACTGAAAATTAACAAGGCTTTACTAGAGAAAAATCTAAAATAAGTTTATGTATATAATATCATAAAATATTCATTATTCTTTGATTTTATCCGTTGGAGAAATGTGTATAATAGTAAAATGCCCGTTTTATAATGATATTTATTCAGTTTATAAATTTGTTTTTCTGTATCATATAATCCCCAAATTGTATAGGTACTATACAATTATTTGTATAATACAATTTATTAGTTTCTAATAAAACATAGTTTAAATATATACGTTGTATAGGGTATACCTAATGATGAATTACATTTTGGAGAATACTGGTTTCATGGAAAATTAGCTCGTGGTAGAAATGAAGCTGAAGAACTATTGAAACAGTATCAGCATTTTGGAGCCGGTACATTTTTAGTAAGACAAAGTGATACATTCATTGGCGATTATTCCCTATCATTCTGGTAAATAAATATAGTAAATTATTACTTTAACCACAGAATAGATTAAATTCTGTGCTTTAAACATTACATATTAATTTATCTATTTGTAAATTTATAGGCATCTAGGTAAAGTAAACCACTGCAGAATACGCTCAAAGCACGATAGAGGTCAAATAAAGTATTATTTGATAGATGGTGCTGCATTTGACAGTTTATATAGTTTGATAACTTATTATCGTACATATCCATTACGTATACAAGTAAATTTCTATAAATTTAAAATTTCACGTCCAATTTTAAATACATTTATTCATCACTAATAATCAAACTAATCAACTAATAATTATTTAATTTTAGGGAATGCTATATTATTTTGAATGAACCTGTACCTCAGCCTTTAAAGCATGAAAGGGATGAGTTGGTATCTTCCTCATGTTTGTAGAAGTCGAGCAGAGGCATTATTGCGACGAGTACCACAAGAAGGTGCATTTTTGGTGCGACCATGTGAAAATGACAAACATCTTTATGCTATTTCATTTAGGTAAATTAAGAAAAAATATTTGCTGTATTTGTTATAAACCAATTAAAAAATATTTGTAAATGCAATTATTATAGAGCTGAAAAGAAGATTAAACACTGTCGCATTAAACTTGAAGGGCGATTGTACACTATTGGTGTGAAACAGTTTGAAAGCCTAGTGGAACTTATAAAGTATTATGAACAAAATTATTTATATAAAAAAATTAAACTATGGTATCCTGTAAATGAAGATATTGTACAAAGAATGGGAACTGTGAGTATAATATACATAATATATTGAAACAATATTTAAAAATTATTATTTATTTATGAAATTAAACATAGGTTTTTTATAAGATTATAATTTTAAAATGATAACCAGACATCTTTTACATTGTATATTATTACTTATTAATTAATTATTTTATTTTATTACTTAGTAATTGGAGTGGGTAGGATTAAGTAATTTAATTTTGAAACAGTTTGCCCATTCCATATTGGCATAACCTGGGGTGTAGCAATTGATTTCTTTTGTTGAACTGCAGCTGATTTAGTACTTGGTAAACCCATAATTCCCAAAGCTGGCACACAATCTGAACAAAGTGGTATAGGTTGAAGTGGTTTGTTTGCTTT